>NC_080168.1:2935573-3235573 GCF_950295315.1 Erinaceus europaeus | reverse complement strand
CTGTTGTGTTGACGACAGTGATATTGTTAAAATGATCATCTGTCACGTTTCCCCTGTGTTCTCAGCAAGGCACCAACAAGGAATCTCCTTAGAGCTGACTTGTGTCTATCTTGCACACAGTCTGGTGGCTTCCAGCAGCTAAGTGTTCTCTTAGACTGTGCAAATCGATAAGCTGGTTCTAGTGAGCAAGTGCAAGGACTTCACCCTGCTCTTCTGTGTGGCTTAATCTCCCCCTGCTCTCTCGTCTTAATACCAGGGTTTTGGCCTGTGTTCCTGAGATTTGGAGATCTGTCTCCAGTCGTTTTTGAAACACCATGAGCAACAATTAACTAGATGGATAAAATAAATGAATGAGTTCTCTTTCTTTTAAGGTTCTTCCGTGCCTCCCTCTTGGTGAGACTGACTCAGATGCTTCTGAGAAGTTATTCATGGCTGCCCGGAACCCCTCAGTCCCCCCCTTCCTCTGTTATTCCAGCCCACCTGTGTTGTTTTACAAGTAATCTCCTGACAGTTCACCCTACCTTTTCAGGACTTCCTGTAGTTCAGGGACAAAAAGAAGTTTTAGCTTTCCTGTTCCCTTTCCAGACACTATTGCTGTACAATGTGAGGACACATTTAATGTTTGAGATGTGAGTAAAATGGTAAGAAAGTAAGATAATATATAACAGTTATACTTAATTGTTATGAGATTGGGATTCAGGGTGAAACAGAAAAGAGAGGAAGAAACAGTGATCAGGAAAATCTGAAATGAGATGAATAACTTGGTGGAAACCTATAGGGGTCATCTCCAAGGGGTAAGCAGAGGAAAATGTATCTTTTAGGATGTAACTTTTTAGCTTCTAAGAGAAGCTCTTGGGGGGGGGGGGCGATAAGAAGGCAAAAGCAGGGCTCAAGAAGTAGTTCATTATCTTAGAGGACAGGATTCACATGCCTCAGGACTCAGAGCTCCCAAGTCCAGTCCCTTCACCACCACTAGCCAGACCTGAGCCTAATCTGACACCTCTCTCTCTCTCTCTCTCTCTCTCTCTCTCCCTCTCTCTCTTTATTTATAAAATGGAAACACTGACAAGACCATAGGATAAGAGGGATAAAACTCCACACAATTCCCACCTGGTGGGAACTCTGTATCCCGTCCCATCCCTGATAGCTTTCCTATTCTTTTTTTTTTTTTTTTTTTTGCCTCCAGGCTTATTGTTGGTGCTCAGTGCCTGCACCACAAATCCACTGCTCCTGGGAACTAAATTTTTCACTTTTATTGCCCTTGTTGTTTTATCATTGTTGTCATTATTCATGATGTTATTGATGTCATCATTTTTGAATAGGACAGAGAGACATGGAGACAGGAGGAAAGACAGACACCTGCAGAACTGCTTCACCACTTGTGAATTGACCCCCCTGCAGGTGGGGAGCTGGGGGCTCAAACCAGATCACCTGGTACCAGATCCTTGCACCAGTCCTTGTGTTCATACTATGTGTGTTTAACTCCATGAGCCACCACTGGGCCCCCATCTCCCCCACCTCATTTCTGTCTATTCCTTTCAACCAAAAACCAAAGAAAAAGAAGAGAAAAATGGCTGCCAGGAATCATAGAGTAACACAGTCACAGAGCTCAAGTGGTAACTCTGGTGTGTGAGTGTGTGAGTGTGAGTGTTTGTGAGTGTGTGTGAGTGTGTGTGTGTGTGTGTGTGTGTGTGTGAGTGTGTGTGTGTGAGTGTGTTTGTGACTGTGTGTGTGTGTGAGTGTGTGTGTGAGTGTGTCTGTGACTGTGTGTGTGTGTGTGTGAGTGAGTGTGTGTGTGTGTGAGTGTGTGTGTGTGTGTGTGAGTTTGTGTGTGTGTGAGAGAGTGTGTGTGAGTGTGTGTGTGTGTGAGTGTGTGAGTGTGTGTGTGTGAGAGAGTGTGTATGTGAGTGTGTATGTGTGTTTGTGTATGTGTGTGGGTGTTTGTGTGTATGTGTGTGGGTGGTGTGTATGTGAGTGTGTGTGTGTTTTCTGAGAGAGATACATATAGTGATATATATGACATTTGTGTTAAATAAATACATAAGAAGCAGTGGGGATGTGGGGACTCTGTTTCTTTAGGTAGGAGACAAACAGGGCTAGGTGTCAATCTCCTGGCTCTGGGAAGGGATGGAGTCATGCAAGAAATGATTCCTGAATGCTGCTGAATTATTGCACTAGTGGCCATGCTCAGATGTGGAAAATAAAGAGAAACAAAAACATGAGCCTGTAATCCTGACTAAGGATTGTGGAGAGAGAGAGATGATAGGTGATAGATAGAGGGATGATAGATTTATAAATAGATAGATGATGGAGGAAGAAAGAAGATTTAAAAGAAGATTGTTATAATGCACATGAACCTCGGCTCAAGCCCCCGCCCCGGTCCCTGCACAGGGGAAAGCTCTGTGAGTGGTGAAGCAGGGCCGCAGGTGTCTCTCTGTTTCACTTTCTCTCTTCCCCCTCCCCCTTTCCCTCTGGCTTTCTGGCTGTCTCTATCTAATAAATAAGTAAAGATAATTATAAAAATAAAAATTAAAGAGATAGCTTTTAAAAAATAGACTAATGAGAAGTGAAGGAAATAGGAACTGGATGCTTGCTACTAGTGACTCACCCTGAGTCTCTTCCCAGGTCTCTATTTGCTCAGAGAACCATCATGGCAGTGCCCCTCTGGCATCATACAGTGTCCTCGGAGGGACGGAAGGGCAGCTGCTTGTCTAGCCTCTGCTAGGAAAAGGGAACAGTCCCAGGCAGGTCTGGGCACTTGAGTGAGTACATCTGCACAGTTGGTGGTGAAAGGAAGCAGAAGAGAGGTGTCCTGACCCACAGAGGATAGCACAGTGCCCAGTTGATTTGGCTGTCTCAGCAAGAAAGCCTCAGACAATGTCTGGTATCAGCTTATCAAAGCCAGCAAAAGCATCCTGGGACTTGCACTGTGTGGGTTCTGCAGTGACTTCCTGGAGTCTCCGGGATGAAGTCCAAATTTGTCAGCACAGTGTGGAGCCCTTCCCAGGCTGCCTCCACCTACCCAGCAAGCCCAGATCTCAAGGCCATTGCTAGGGCACTCATACCTGCTACTTCCTTCTATAGGTCTGGCCTCATACTCCCCCCCACCCCCCAATAATCTTCACACAACTTCTTCCTGGTCTCTGCACAGTGTTGATGTCTCACCATTATTTATTAAACATCTCTATTCCCTTTCTCTTTAAAATGTTTAAGTTCAACAGTAGAACTCATTCCCTGCAGGCGAGAAAACCTGGGTTTATTCCTGGATCCAGAAAAGGAATGTCAGTTCTTATCTTTCTCCTCTCACACACAATCATTAAAACGTCCTTGAAAATGTTCACCCGGGGCTGGGGAGATAGTTCTCCTGGATAGTGTGTCTGCTTTCTTGTGTACACGATCCAGGCCTGAGTCTAACCTCTATCACACTGGAGAAAGCTACAGTGCTGCAGAAGCCCTCTCCCTCCCTCCCTCTTCCCCTCCTCTGTGTGCTGTGTGTCTTATTTTTTTAAGAATGACTTTTTAATTTTTACCTTTATTTATTTACTGGATAGAGATAGTCAGAAAATGAGAGGGTTGGGGAGATCGAGAGGGAAAGAGACAAAGAGACACCCACAACACTGCTTCACCACTCAAGAGTTTTCTTCCTACAAGCGGGGACTGGGAGCTCAGGTCCTTGCACATTGTAACATGTAAATTCAACCAGGTGAACCACCACCACCCGGCCCCTCTCCATTTCTCTTTCCATCCTTCAAAAAAAGCTGGCGTGGAGCAGTGAAGCCCTGGTGACATTCACAACTAAATTATAAAATGTTTATATAATCTGTAAATTAATTTCCCCAGGAGATGAGCCTTATAATGCAATTTAAATCTTATAAAATCTCATGTTTACCTTCTGAATTGGAGGACCAGCCAAAACCCATGGGATTGAGTACTACATTGAAAGGCAACATATTTTATTACACTAAAAACTCACTCAGGTAGGGAATTGCTCTTTGAAACCGAAGCACGTGCCTCAAATATATTACACATCAGTCAAATGAATGAATAGGTTGGTAGATGGATGACTGATAGATGGATGGGAAAATATTTGAGCGAATAAAGAGTGAAAAACTATAGAACACAGAAAACAAACCATGTCAAATTCCTAGTAGTCCTTGAAACATTGGCTGGAATTAATGCGATAACTTGTATTTCTCATAGTACTGCAATCTAGTTGATATAGTTGTGACCAGCTCATATATGATGTAAAGTGTTGTTTTCGCCGGGCTGGCTTCACGGGCGGGTAACAGACGACCAGGGACTCATGGTTGAGCTGTAGGCAGTATCTCTTTATTCATGCAGGACGCAGCACAATCTAAGCCGAGCTAAGTTAAACTCAAGGTACTGTAAAACTCACAATGCTGTCATTATATATACTTGCCAAGTAGGGTGGAAACAGGATGTGACATAGAGAGGGTGGAGAGAAAAGTGACTGGCGAAAATCAGAGTGTGACAAGGAAGGGGTGGAGCAGGCGAGAATCCTATCACTGAACCACCAATGCCCTGGAGGGAGTGCTTTATGTAAATGTAAAAGTGATTTATGTAAATAGACCAAAGCTCTGAATGGGATTAAATCTATCCCTATATAGGCATATGGTTAAGCAGAAGCCAGGGGGAGCTGGCATACTATCCAACAGTAAAGTAAAGCTCTGCTTAAATGACTCTGTGTAGACAGAAGTGCAAAGTTGTTTGTGTACTTAATTTACCCCTTCAATCCTTTTCATTCTGTCTTGATCATTCTTTCAGCATGCATAATGACGAAGAGATATTTGTTATCTAAATCACTGTGGGGGATTATATTCTCTGCTTATTGACTCTACCTTGACTAAGTGATACTTTTGCTAAAATTCAAATGTCTTCCTTTAACACATAGACAGCATATGGGTTCCGGCAAAGATGACTATGAAATAAATTAGTATTGACCCAGTTTGGGGAAAAAGAGCAAAGAAGACAAAAAAAATACATTTTCACATAATACAGTTAAAAACATTCCCATGTCAAAATAAAAAGCAGAGTTTGGGAGATAACATAGTGGTCATGCAAAAAAAAAAAAAAAAAAAAATCATACCTGAGACTCCCAGGTCTCAGGTTTAATCCCCAGCACTACCATACACCAGAGCTGAACAATGCTTAATGAAAAATAAAATGTTAATCAATAAAAGATTTAGTTAACAAGGAGTTAACATGTCAAGAAAGGGCAGGGAAACAGGGGAGATAAGACAGCCTGTGGTGGTGACCACTCCTCCCTGGGTGGCAAAGAAGAACTATGATATCAGGGGTTAATGAAGAATCTTGTAGACAATTCCAAGTGACATTCTCATCCTATACCATGGCGGTTGTTGTCAGGACAATGACAGAATGTTGGAAACTAAAACGAGGTAGGGAAATAAGATCCACTATCAGATTTTATAACATTTTAAAACTGTGACATTATTTTCCTTTTTAAAGAGAATGCTGTGAACCAAGGACATTTACAGTAATCACAAATCAAGTCATTTTGTTAGCCCATGAAAACAAGAGTGAATTATGTATAATCTAGTTCATCTATAAAAGGAACTACTTAGTGGAGGTAGCTTAGTGTGTGTATGTGTGTGTGTGTTCCTTGACTCTAATTCAGCATCTTATTTGCTAGAAGAAAGCTCTATCCTTTTCATTTTAAGAAAATTAACACAAATATATATGCAATTAATTTATACTAAATTTTTAAAAGCTATCCTCTAAGAAGATTGTTTTACTTGAATGGGTGTGCCCTGTGAAATAAACTGTATTTGAAATGTTAGGAAAGAAACAATTGGGGAGCTATGCCATGTCCTGTGTAAACATCAGGGAAATGCTTGTTCTTCTAACGCATCACAATATCCACAGAGCTGTAGCTTTCTCACCTAGCGATGTCTCCCTATGTAACAAAACTGCAGTCAGTGAGTGCCGCCTATTCTCTCCTCTCACAAAGCCAGTCTTTGGAGATTTGTGTACAGTCCTCACTGTCTTGTTAAATGATGTCATTTTGCCGGCCAGGCTTCCCTGGACTGACGACCCCACCAATATGTTCTGGAGCTCCACTTCACCAGAGACCAACCTTACTAGGGAAAGAGAGAGACAGACTGGGAGTATGGATTGACCAGTTAAAGCCCATATTCATAGGGGAAGCAATTACAGAAGCCAGACCTTCCACCTTCTGCATCCCACAATGACGCTGGGTCCATACTCCCAGAGGGATAGAGAATGGGAAAGCTCTCAGGGGAGGGGGTGGGATATGGAGATTGGGTGGTGGGAATTGTGTGGAATTGTATTCCCCCCCCCCCCATCCTATAATTTTGTTAATGTCTCCTTTCTTAAATAAATTTTTAAAAAAAGAAAAAACATGATGTCACTTTTCTCTCAAGTACTTTACAACTTCTCTTCATTTTATTCATTCCTAACATATATAGTGTCTTGAGGCTCTTTAATTTGGAGTGTGTGTGTGTGTGTGTGTGTGTGTGTGTGTGTGTGTGTGTGTTCAAGTACTCTTCTGCTGTAGTTTATATCTGTTACCAAATGGCCTGCCTTTCTCAGAAAAGCAAAGGTGTAGTTGAACTCATATGTGCGATGTAAAGAACGGAAGTATGTGGACTTTTTTTTTTAAATTTTTTTATTGGGGGAATAAATGTTTTACATTCAACAGTAAATGCAATAGTTTGTACAAGGATAACATTTCTCAGTTTTCCACATAACAATACAACCCCTGCTAGGTCCTCTGTCATCCTTTGTTGGTTGGATCTGGGAGAGGAGAAGAGAGAAACACAGCTGCTGCTGCTTCATAGCCCCCCTCTGAGAATCTCCCATGTGGACTTATTTTAAAAAGAATATAAATCCATTGCTGAGGCTATGGTGCTTATCCTCTGGGCTAAGGGGGAGAGTTGGGGGGGGGTGAGGAGAAGACACAGAATTGTTCTGATAGGTACAGTTTTTAACTATTCTATTGGAATCTTAAGTGTTGTAAACCATTATTAAATAACTTATAAAATAATTTTAAAAATAAATAGATTTGTACAGAAGAACTGGGGAAGCTTGACAGAAGGATCCAAGTCAGATGTTTCCAACAAAAACACAGAATGTACAAATTTCTGGGCAAAAGAAATAACTAGGGAACCAGCTCTACAGGACAGTGAAGACCTCATTCCAGGGTGTTTCTCAAAACAAAGATATCTATCTGTCTTTTTATTTCCCTCTCATGAATCAGTTTTCTTTCCTTAATTTCCATTCAATCAGTTTTTGTTTTTGTTGTTGTTGTGTACACCCAGAATGTTCTTCCTTTCTTGTCTAACCATGGTGGGATCTCAGTACTTTCACCTTTGGGTTCAATCCAGTAAATAGCTCCAGTTTTTCAAGATTTTTTAAATATATATATATATATACCCTACAGTCATTTAAGGATATCTCTTCTTCTCCTTCCCACATTAGCTGCATGTCACAATCATTTCACATTAAATGTCCTCCTGATTCCTGGTACTTAATTACTGAATTGCAAAACATGGACCATTCCACTGGTTAAGTCACCTTGTATTCTATTTACTTGACAGATTGAGAATTGACCTGTATCTTGTGCCTGTATTTCCATGGTGGAAATGTCTACCGAATGGGTTAGTCTGATTCATTGTTTCATTCTTTGTGTCCATACTTGGGGAATTCTTGGTAATTTGTTCAGCCATTTCCCACCAAGTTAAATAATTGGACAGAGAAAAATATTACATTCAGAGATGAATGAATATGTCAGATACTTTGCTAGATATTTAATGTTCCTAGCTTTAGGGGGGAAAAGTATCTAATGAAAAGAAGAGTTACCTCATCCCAAAGTCAGATTATGTCAGTTGTACTGTTGGATATCAAAAGCATTAATGGACAAAATTATCTTATGTGTACTTAGTCCTATAACAACACGACACACTAGCAGTTCCCATATTCAAGCATCATCTAGTGTCATCTTGATATTGATATATTTCTGTTTCTACAGGGTGCCACACGGGAGTCAAGCAGCAGTGTGGAGGGTTAAGCGCAGGTGACACAAAACACAAGGACAAGCATAAGAGTGCCACACAAGGTGTGGTGTGGCTATGAAGTAGTAACATCCACTTTTCACCCTTTCCTGTCAACTAGGAAAAGCAACAAAAATCACCTTAACTCAGCAAATTAGGACCAAAATCTTTTTTGGAAACTGTCCAGGCCACAGGTGGGTACAGATATGTGTGGCTTGTGGACAGAAAAGGGGTGAGGGACAGATTTCCAGGACTAAAAACTGGTGTTCAGAACAGCTGGCATCAAACTGGGAGACGGGTGGCTGAAACACAGCATTTCTGGTTCATGTTAAAGCAACAAAGAACTGTTAAAAAGAAAAATCTCCTAATTTACAACTGTGTCAACAATTTACAACTGGGAGTTCTTGAGTTTTCATTGCCACTGCTCCAAAGAAGCTGGAATAGTAGCAGGGAGACCTTATGTTGACATCAGGAACACTGAACCAGCTTGGTGACTCAGAATAAAATCTCCCCTCCCCCATCAATATATAGGAACAGAGAAATTGAACAACTCAGCCACAGTGCCTCCTGCTGGCACAACAAGAGCAACTGAATGAGGGAACAGAAATACACAGACAGAAATGAAAAGAAAACCTAAATGACCAGACAGACACAGACGTAGAAAAAAACAACAGGGTGAAAGTATAGAAACTTCATTATGAAATCACTTCAATAAATTAAAGATTAGGGTGTCGGGCGGTAGTGCAGTGAGTTAAGTGCGAGTGGCACAAAGCTCAAGAACTGGAGTAAAGATCCCAGTTCAAGCCCCCGGCTCCCCACCTGCAGGGGAGTCTCTTCACAAGCGGTGAAGCAGGTCTGCAGGTGTCTGTCTTTCTCTCCCCTTCTCTGTCTTCCCTTCCTCTCTCCATTTCTCTCTGTCCTATCCAACAACAAGCTCATGAATAACAAGAATAGTAATAACTACAACACCAATAAAACAAGGGCAACAAAAAGAAAAAAATATTTTTAAAAAAAGGATTGAAGAAGTTGGTGATTGTTTACAAAAGAATTACAAAGTACAAAAACAAACAAGCAATGGAAAACTCCAAACAGAACTGCAGGTGCTAAAGAATGCTTTGGATGTGGTTCGGGTTGAGGTAAGGGCCTTGGAAATAACATCAACCAGGTAGAGGAGAGAATATCCACACTAGAAGACACACCCATCACACTGTGAATTTAAAACTCTTGGAGAGGAAATGTTTAGGAAAAATGCAGCACTTCTCTACAGAACTGTGGGTGGTGGAGAAAAGGTGGCTCTGCTTCACTGATGCTGAGAATGCAAACTAGTGTAGCCCCGATATGGAGAGTCCTTGAACAAATTAAAACGGAAGTATCTTATGATCCAGTGGACACTCAAACGCTAACTAGAAGGGACAGATAGACCCCTTTTGCTCATATTCACATTGTTCACAATAGCCAAATAGTGGTAGCAACCTAAATGCCCATAGAAAGATGAGTGTCTAAAGAAATTATGAAATCTCTATTCCATGGAATACTACTCTGCAATAAAAAAAAGATGCCATTGTGTCCTTTGGGACAAAATGGATGGAGCTGAAAGTCATTGTTGTTAGCTAAATAAGTTAAGATATGAAAGACAACTATTGGATGGTTTCACTCATATGTGGAATATAGATATCCGATTCAAAGAGAGAGAGAGAGAGAAACAAAACAGAAGCAGGCAACCTGTTTGCTTTTAATGTGGACTTTTAAAAAGCTTTATTTATTCATCATTGGATAGAGACAGAGATAAATTGAGAAGAAGAGAGGGAGATAGACAGAAACCTGCAACTCTTGAAGGTTTCCCCTGCAGGTGTTGGTGTCTGGGGACTTGAACTCGCATTCTTGTGCACTGTAGTGTGTGCACTTAACTAGCTGTGTCACCACCTGGTTCCCTAGCAAATTTTTAAGACTATCTTGGTTATCTTTGGAAGGTTTGTGGCTGAAGATATGGAAGTTCAGTTGTTGGTGTGGTGTGGAACTCTACACTGTAGTCTTAAAATTTCACAACAACTATTAACAACAAGAATATATTTTTTTAAAGAGCGTGTCATATAAATCTGATGATGACTGTCTATGGTTTCTAAGAACAATAACAAAAAAAAGTCATATTGATTTAAATTCAAGCAAGGTTGGAACAGCATTCTATAAAATGACCCTGTGTGGTGTCTGAAACCTCATTTCCCTTCCTTTGTTCCTAAAAAACAATGCCTTTTTACCTTTATTCATCTCTCTAAAAAAATCTCATTTTCAAAGTTAGTTGAGAGAAATGTACCTATTTTCTTCATCTAAAGCATTGTAACAGGCTGCAGTATTTCGGGGAATTCACTTTGAAATGTGTCATAAAAATAAGATGGATTGAACAGGGAGAGAAATGGATAAAAATTTGATAGAGAAATGCAGGATAAAGTAAATGGCAGACTTCAGGTGGAAAATATGTCTGCTGATGTCGGGTCTTAAAGCCAGCCCCTCCTTGCTCTGCTCCATGCTCCATTCTGCCACTATGGTCCATTTACATAATGATTGTTTTGCCTGAAAGATCCCCACCATGTTATCCCCTCAGGGTACTGCTAATTCAGTTAAAACCATCACAGTAGTTGCTAAGGTCACTTCCACCTTCCCAGCATGCCTTTTGCCTCTCTCCATCCCATTTCCTAGCCAATCCTGTTCCTGACTTGCCACTTCTGTCTTTACCCTATAAAGCCCACTGCTGTTCCTGGTTTCACTCTCTTTCTCTTCTTAGTCCCAACCTGGAGAAGAGCTAGTGTGCATAGCGGGAGGTGGCCATTTTGCTAGATCCATGTGGCCTAAACCTAATGTGCTTGAGCCCAACTCTGGGGCATCCACATTAATAAAGAATTGTATTACCATGACCCCACGAGTTCTTCGTCTCTCTCTCTCTCCTACAAAGCTAGCCCGGCACGCTGACAAATATATCAGACTAGGCTGTGTATTTGAATGCCATCATAAGACATTGGGAGAAACAATGACTAGAAAAAGAGCCACTTACCCACTCCTCTGGCTCATGCTGGCAGCACCACTGCCCCAGTGGACTGTTGGGTTTGTTCTTCCTCAGAGGTGCAAAGGGACAAGCTTTCACAGTACAAGGCTGCAATTGGGGCACCCCTTTATAAAGCTGGCAGACGGTGTTAAAAGAGAACATTTTATATTTGTGCTGTGCTCATCAAAAGACAAGATGAAACACAGGCTTTTGTCATGATATATATATATATTTTTTTTTTTTGCATAGTAACCTGATGAAGCTTATATCCAGCTAGTTCCAGCATGATTTTGCCAGCTGAATTCTACTCACAGTCCCAGCAAAGCTCACCTTTTCAATAAGGTGAAATTAAAAAAAAAGGAAATAAGTATATATATATATATATATATATATATATGTATATATATATATAATATTAAAATGAGCAAAAGGTAAATTACACCCATATTCCACACAAAACCATAAAAACCAAGAACTAAAGAAAGCTGTTAAAGAACAAATGATAACAGGGATTGTGAATGCTATTAGGTTATACAGATTCATATTGTCAACTAAAAGAGGTTATTATAAAAAATCCACATAGTGTCTATCATAATGAATATGGAACACAGTCACTTGTTTCTTAACAATGGCTTGCCTTCATTAACACTAGAATTATTCTCCTCTTCCTGAATCCCACTTATGGAGGCAATATGTACTTTGATGCATAAACCAGCTTCAGAAGGGGGAAAAGATCTGCTTTTAATTCTAAGGCCAATTATTGGTAATAGAAGAATACATCACCTATCTAGTTACCTTTCTGAAAGGGATATGATTTCCTTGCTTATCTGAAATACTTATTGTTATCAAAGACAGTGTCTAGACAAGCAATTGACCTTCTCCTTATCATTGTCATTTCTCCAGCTTTACCTTGAACACAAATGGTATGTCTAAAAGCGCGTCACATTTAAAGCACTAAAAGATACAAGTCCTGCCAGTCCTTCTTTTATGAAAAATAAAGTGACTTGTGTTGATTCATTTATATGTCCAACTATAAAATAGTTTATGTATATATATATTTTTTCTGATAAGTACCATTAAGCCCAGGTGGGGATATTCAGATGTTTATAAAACTATTTTCAGGCTATACAAAACTTATCAACTTAAAAATTAACATTTAGTGTTACTTATTGTTAAAGTAACTCTTAAAGTTACTATGAACAAAGTTCCTAGCTTTATTGAATTTTTAGTCCTGCATTTATTTGTATTTGTGTAGTGAGTGACGGACAAGAAAGACACTCCCCTTCCCTGCATTAAACAAACAAACAGAAACACACACACACACACACACACACACACTCACACACACACACCTTTGTCCTCAGAGTCTAGAAAAATCCTGCAAAGTGAGAAGAGATTAGGAGAAAAGAAATTCAAATTTGACTTGTTTTATAGTCCTATGTTAAGATGTCATCCACATTTTGTTTGAAGGACACAGTTTTGACTTTATTTCGTTGATGATTTTTTTAAATAATTTATTTTCATTAGTGGTAGATTTACTTTAGGATTTAGACTATGCTATTTGAAAAAGAAAATTTTATATCATACTAATAATAGACCCTTCAAGTGATATTTATAAATGGATTTTTCCTTAGATAGATGAACTATGTATTTTATTTATCAAATATGTATTTATATCTGTTAAATTATCTCATAATTCTAAGCTTCTTTGGTGTATTATACCAAAGTAAAAGACTCTGGAGTGGATGGCAGGACAAAGTCCAGGTCCTGGAAGAGGATGACAGAGGACCTAGTGGGGGTTGTATTGATACGTGGAAAACTGAGCAATGTTAGCATGTGCAAAGTATTGTCTTTACTGTAGACTATAAAAAATCAATCCTCCAACAACAGAAAAATGTTTAAAAAATAAAATGTGAGGGAAATATATTTATGTAGATAGATCCTTATAGAAATAGTAGTCAACACATTTCTGTGTTCTTGAAAGACCTAACGCAGAGCTAGTTTCCATTGCAGTGAATGCAGACACAGAACTCTGGTGATGAGAACAGTGTGGAGTTGTATTCCTATTATTTGTATTTTGTAAATCTCTAATAAATATTTTAATAATAAAAAAAAAGAAATTCTAAGCTCTTAACTACAGGTTTGCTAAACATTACATTTTGTATTTGATTTTTCTGTTCCAAAATACCTGACATTAAATTGCCCTGTCTTCCACTTTACAAAATCCTTGATTTTTATTTGTTGTTTTTTTTTTTTCCTTGTCAGGTTCCAAGTGACTGAAATTTCCTGAAAGTTCATATTTTTTGAAAAAAAAAATAAAACAAAATCCATAAGGAGTATTTTTTTAATAACAACAGCAAGAAAGAGCTGAGTGAAATTATTACAGTAGCTTTAGAGGTGACTCGAAAAGGAACTTTAAATATATATATTTTATTCCCTTTTTGTTGCCCTTGTTCCATTATTGCTATAGTTATTATTTACGTCATTGTTGGATAGAACAGAGAGAAATGGAGAGGAGGGGAAGGCAGAGAGGGGAAGAGAAAGACAGACACCTGCAGACCTGCTTCACCGCCTGTGAAGCGACTCCCCTGCAGGTGGGGAGCTGGGGGTTCGAACTGGGATCCTTACACCAGTCCTTGTGCTTTGTGCCACCTGCGCTTAACTCACTGCACTACCACCTAGGCTCCCAGGAACTTTTGTTTTTTTCCTAATTTCACTAGTTTTCATCAGATAACCACAAAATGTGAGCATATTTAAGAACTCTTTTAATCTTTATTAGATGCTTCTGGGCTTTGTCTCTCTACTCCTCTCCCAGTTCTATATTGATATCCCCTCTCTCTTTCTGATAATTATTTTAGAACACTCTAATATAAAGTATAGGAAAAATATAAGGTACAATTGTGGTCTCATCATGAAATGATGCACTGAAGCATCCATAATTATCCAGTGTTTTTATTTCTTTCAATTATATGGGAAAGTCAAACAAAGACTTGAATTGGCTGAGAGAGTGCATGTACTTCCCACTGCACTGGGAGTATAGACGTGTATAGTGCAGACTACAATTTGACTGAGACCAAGAATTTATTTTTACTTAGTGTCAAAATACTCAGACTTTGGGGAGGGAAATTATGTTTTAAAGAGTAGTTTTCTTTGCTACTGCTTTCCTGTGAGTCTTCCAAAATATGCAAACATTGTCCCAGAGAAAGAGAGAGAGAGAAAGAGAGAGGGAGAGAGAGAGAGGAGAGAGAGAGAGAGAGACAGGGAGAGAGGGGGAGAGAGAGAGGAAGAGAGAGACAGGGAGAGAGGGGTGAGAGAGAGGGAGAGAGTGAGGGAGAGAGAGAGACAGGGAGAGAGAGAAATGGAGAGAGAGAGAGGGAGAGAGAGAGTTATTATGATTAAAAAATTGAAAATAACTTGAGTATTTATTGGTTATATTTAAAACATTAAATTCAAACAATGTTCCTCATGGATTATCTAAGACATTTTTAAATTTAAAAAAAAAGCTGAAAGACCTGATAACTCATTCATTGTACATATAACATTAATCTAGAACCCTAACAATCACCCTTAGATGCTTTAGATGAGTTCAGATTACACCTCATCTCAACAGTTCTGATAATCCTAAATTAAGCTGTACATCAATAAGTATTGAAGACTTGAACACTTGACAGCTATTCATCCAGAACATTTTAGTACTCTGGGGCATACATACAGAATTATGTGACTCTTCCATTGAAAAAAAAGATTTAAACAATAGAAAAAGAAAGAGGTGTTGGTGGCCACTTGTTTGAGTACACATCTTGACATGGGCAAGACCCTGTTCAAACCCCTGGTCCCCAACAGCAGGAACAGGCTTCTCAAGTACAGAAGTTGTGTTGCAAGTCTCTCTCTCTCTCTCTCTCTCTCTCTCTCTCCATTTTCCTCTTTTTATCCAAAACAAATAAATATAACTATTAAACAGTAAGTCTTCCTCTTCGTGCTATAAGAAATAATCTTTCTCCATCCAAGATGGGTCAGAGAAGATGGGTTCGTTGTTCTTCATAGCTGCATAGTATTCCATTGTATATATGTACCACAGCTTTCTCAGCCACTCATCTGTTGTTGGGCACCTGGGTTGCTTCCAGGTTTTAGCTATTATGAATTGTGCTGCTATGAACATAGGTGTACAGATATCTTTTTAGTTAGGTGTTATGGAGTCTTTGGGGTATAAGCCCAGGAGAGGTCCTATGGAAGGCCCATGTCTAGCCTTGTGAGAATTCTCCAGACTGCTCTCCATGGAGAGCATGGATATGGACCCATGGGCCCCAGACCAAATCAAATCGATGGGGTTTACAGTCAACAATATTTATACCCCTTTACCATATTAGGGATCTACTTTCTTCCCTGATCCAGCTTTCTGTCCCTTTTCCAGGCATTTTCTGTCCCTTTTCCAGGCATTACAGCACCTTCCCAGACTTGGATCCACCGGCATATCAGAGTTCAAGCTCAGGGAGAAAAAAAATTAGTATAGCCACAGGCCCTTTGGAATATAACTAAAATATGTCTACTAGCTATCTACAAAATGGAGGATGCTCCAACACTTCATCTGCACTATTCCAGCCTTTAAGTTCATGAGTGGTCAACAATTTGTTTAGCTTTGTATGTGAACTCTCTTTTCAGCCACCAGGTTCCAGATGCCAGCAGGATGCCGACCAGACTTCCCTGGGTAGATGACCCCACCAGTGTGTCCTGGAGCTCCACTTCCCCAGAGACCCACCCTACTAGGGAAAGAGAGAGGCAGACTGGGAGTATGAATAGAGTAGTCAACACCCATATTTAGTGGGGAAGCAATTACAGAAGCCAGACCTTCTACCTTCTGCACCCCACAATGACCCTGGGTCCATACTCCCAGAGGGATAAAGAATAGGAAAGCTATCAGGGGAGGGGGTGGGATACAGAGAGCTTGGTAGTAGGAATTGTGTGGAGTTGTACCAATGGTTTTTGTTAATATCTCACTTTTATAAATAAATAAAAAAGCGAAAACAAAAAGAAATAATTAAAGGGCAAGGGATATAGAATAATGGTTATACAAACAGAATCTCATGCCTTAAGCTCCAAAGTCCCATGTTCAATCCCCCACATGACCATAAGCCAGAGATGAGCAGTGCTCTAATGTTTCTCTCTCTGTGTGTTTCTCTACATCTCTCTAAAAAAAGTATATATATATATATATATATATATATATATATATATATGAAAGTCTTTAAAATAAATTTAAAATAATCTTGGATGACTGGTACTGAAAAAATCTTCTGGGGGCTATTGTTAGGGGTTTATCAAAACAGAAGACTTATTAGATACAAAGAAAAAAAATAAATTACAAAACAGGATGGGAACATAGTCATGAGGAAAGAGCTAGCTAGACATGTTGGATGAGTTATGAGCCCTTAAACTTAGTTCACCACAGCGTTCATCTACAACACATGCAAGTCCCAGGAGAAGACCAGACAGGAACAGCAACTAACAAAGGAGGTAAAAGGCAAAAAGGGTGAACTTCCTCCAGGGGCTTTTTAAATTTTTTTGTATTTATTTATTTATTTATTTATTTATTTATTTATTCCCTTTTGTCGCCCTTGTTGTTGTTATTGATGTCATTGTTGTTGGATAGGACAGAGAGAAATGGAGAGAGGAGGGGAAGACAGAGAGGGGGAGAGAAAGACAGACACCTGCAGACCTGCTTCAATGCCTGTGAAGTGACTCCCCTGCAAGTGGGGAGTCAGGGGCTCACATCGGGATCCTTATGCCGGTTCTTGTGCTTTTTGTCACCTGTAATTAACCCTCTGTGCTGCCGCCCGACTCCCCCAGGGGCTTGTTTAAGTAACCTCTCATACCCACAGTCCCTAGTGAGTTTACAGCCTTTGCTATAGGCCAAGACATCTGCCAAATGCTAATTATGTACATTGCCCATCATTCCTTGTGCTTACAGTCAATGCATTTCCAACAGACATGATCAGTAGTTGTCTACCTCATTGCACCACCATATCCAGGGCAATAGAAAATTAGACAATAAGCCTAAGTGAAATGTGAACAGGAATGCCCCATGGTTCCTTCTAAGCTGTTAGAAGATCATGACCAAGGCCACTGGCAAAGTGAACAGACACAGGCACTGGCTGGAGGTGGATCCATCTGCAACCATCTCAAACCACCCTTGAACAATCTGCTAGGCAATTTGAGAGCTGGATGGAACACAGTAAACAGAATAAAGGAGATTAGGACCACTGCTGTTTAATACACTCGGCAGGATTTAAAGTAAGTCTTTATTCCAAATAATTTTGATTCTACCATCAGTTTGGACTATTTTTTCAGAATTGACATGATGGCATCATTCAGGGTGGCTTGAACTTATAACATTTAAAAGAGGTATAGCTTATACCTGTCTCATTCATGTTTTGACTTCTTTTTCTTTTTTTATTTCTGCCATGTAATATAAATGGATATTATGATATTCCCAAGTGTGTGTGTGTGTGTGTGTGTGTGTGTGTATGTGTGTGTGTGTGTGTGTTGATGAAAAACATTAGGAGCTTAGAAACCAAGGTTTTCCTAGGCCTAGCTGCTCTTTCTTTCCATTTTTAAGCTTCTTTGTTTATTTATTTCCATTGTAATCAATGCCATAACTGGGGCTTGAGGAGTCTGCACAGGAAATCCACCACTTCCACCCCCACTCAGCAAGTCTCTCAGCTGTGTGAGCTCCAGTTACTTCTCATGCAGTGCTGAAGTAATGCTTACTGTTTACCAGATTGCTTTATTCGGTGCTTATTGAAGTAAAGCAGGGAAAAGAAAGAGGTGTTCTGTCAGTGTTTGCCTAAGTATTTAATGATTTGATAGCTTCTGGTCTAACATCCAAGTCCTTGATTCATTTGAAATTGACGTTTGTTCAGTTTCATTCTTTTGCACATTTTAATCCAATTTTCCCAACACCATTTATTGAAGAGACTTTCCTTTATTCAGTTTGGTCCCTCTTGTTAAAAATTAGATTTACGGGGGTCAGGCTGTGGCACAGTGGGTTAAGCGCACGTGGTGCAAAGCGCAAGGACTGGCCTAAGGATCCCGGTTCGAGCCCCCGGCTCCCCACCTGCAGGGGACTTGCTTCACAGGCGGTGAAGCAGGTCTGCAGGTGTCTATCTTTCTATCCCCCCTCTCTGTCTTCCCCTCCTCCCTCCATTTCTCTCTGTCCTATCCAACAACGAACAACATCAACAATGGTAATAATAACCACAACGAGGCTACAACAACAAGGGCAACAAAAGGGGAAAAAACTGGCCTCCAGGAGCAGTGGATTCATGGTGCAGGCACCGAGCCCAGCAATAACCCTGGAGGGGAAAAAAAAATTAGATTTACATAAGTGTGGGGACTTATTTCTGGGTTCTCAATTCTACTTCATTGGTCATTTGCCTATTTTTATTCCAGTACAAGGAAGTTCTGATAATGGATCCATTATTTAGTTTCATACCTGGGACTGTGATGCCTCCAGTTATGTTTTCTATTCTCAAAAGCACTTGGCGAGTCTTGGTGATATCTGGTTCCAGATAAACGTTTAAGAAGGCAAAAAAAAAAAAAAAAAAAGCCGATGGGACTACATCAAATTGAAAAGCTTCTGCACATCGAAAGAAACCACCACCTTGGGAGTCGGGCTGTAGCACAGCGGGTTAAGCGCAGGTGGCGCAAAGCACAAGGACCGGCATAAGGATCCCGGTTCGAACCCCGGCTCCCCACCTGCAGGGGAGTCGCTTCACAGGCGGTGAAGCAGGTCTGCAGGTGTCTGTCTTTCTCTCCTCCTCTCTGTCTTCCCCTCCTCTCTCCATTTCTCTCTGTCCTATCCAACAACGACAACAACCATAATAACTACAACAATAAAACAACAAGGCCAACAAAAGGGAATAAATAAATAAAATAATAATAAATTAAAAAAAAAAAGAAACTAGCACCCAAACAAAAAGACTCTTTACAGAGAGGGGAAGAGCTGTACACGGCACACTTCCGACAAAAAGGACGCACATCACCAAAATATATAATGAGCTCACCACGCTCAGTAACCATGAAACAAACGAACCCATCTAAAAGTGAGGAGAGGATAGGAACAGAATATTCACCAAATAAAATATCTAAAACACCAATAAGTATCTGAAAAAAATGCTTCAAGACATTGATTATTATAGACATGCAAATAAAGACAACAATGAAATATCCCTTCACTGCTGTAAATGTCCTATATCAGAAACAATAGTAACAACAAATGTTGGAGATGTTGTGGGGATAAAGAAACTCTTCTGTACTGCTGGTGGGCATGTAAACTGGTCCTCTTGAGGGACTATTTAGGACACAGGGGGTCCTGGGGAGTACAGCCTTTCTTTTCTAGCTTTGCACACATAGAACTGGGATGCACGTCACACATTGCTAGCGTATAGTTTGCTCTCACTGAATTTGCACATGTGAAGTGAAGATATGATTGGGGAAGGGTTCCCCTTACCCTTTAGCCCCGTATGAAGGGGAAGGAGTTTACTCCATAGACCCAATGAAAAGTGACCTAAGCAGGACTATAAAGGAGTGGTGTTTTTTGAACAAGGAGGGGTCTTGGGCCTTGGTCATTGACCTTGGGTTTCTTGAGCCTGGAATTTGGGGCCCAAAGACCCTCAGGGAATCTATCTCCCAAACCCTTTTTCTAAACTTTTACTTTGCACATCTAAATAAAGAATTTAAAAAACGTATGCCTAAACTCCCCTGGAAGTTCTTTTTCACTGGAGCCACTACAGACATTGGGGGACTCAGCTGTCACACGTGACCATGGGTATCTCCCCTTACAGTCCAACCCCTGTGGAGAGCAGTCTGGAGAATGCTCACAAGGCTATAAGTGGACCTACCCTATAACCCTGCAATTCCTCTCCTGGGGATCTATCCTAAAGAACCAAACACACCCATCCTAAAAGACCTGTGTACAGCTATGTTCATACCAGCACAAAATGTAATAGCAAAAACCTGGAAGCAACTCAGGTGTCTAACAACAGATAAGCGGTTAGAAAGTTGTGTTCTAAATACACAATGAAATACTACTCAGCTATGAAGAATGATGAAGTCACTTACTTCCTCTCATCCTGGGCAGACCTTAAAAGAATCATGTTAAGTGAGATAAATGAGAAAGAGAAGGATGAATATGGGATGATCCCACACATAGACAGGAGTTAAGAAATAAGAATAAAATGGGAAAACACACAGAGCTTGGACTGAGTCTGGTGTATTGCACCTTGTTCAAAAGCCAAACTCTGGGGTAGGGTGGGCTGGGCTTTCTGTTCCTGGCACCTGAAAATGGAGGAGTATCTAGGGTGGAGGGAGAGGGAGAGGGAGAGGGGGAGGGAGAGGGAGAGGGAGAGGGAGAGGGGAGGGGAGGGGAGGGGAGGGGAGGGGGAGGGGAGGGAAGGGGGAGGGGGAGGGGGAGGGGGAGGGGGAGGGGGAGGGAGAGGGAGAGGGAGAGGGAGAGGGAGAGGGAGAGGAGTTTTCCTGTTCTCTCCCTCTGTCTCTCTCTTTTGGCTTAAATGCGCCTATTTGTATATCTTTCTCTTTTTATTTTTTTCATTTTTTATTTATTCAGGGAATTGGTGGTTTATAGAAAATACAGTTGTTTATACATATGTACAATTCTCAGTTTTTCTGTTCTCCAACTTCACTGCTGGTTCCAGGGATTCTGAAGCACAGCTTTAGTGGTTGTCTGCAGGTGCACCCACCTGCACTCATCTGCATTGTGTGGCCTTGACAGTCCTGAGGAAGGGAGCATCTTGGACAAGGCATCTTGGAGGCTGACCCCTCTTCCAGGCCTCCTTCAGAGGACAGGGGAGTGGCTGCTTGCTAAGGTCCTTCCTCCAGAGCTTCTGTAGAGGCGACTCCCTAACAGTTTGTGAACTGAAGGAATTCAGTAACTGGCCCCTTGTGAGTCTTGGTTAAAATGGCATCTGGAACTGTAGATACCTGGTGACAACAATAGCTCCTACCACCATTGTGTAGAAACATACTTGGAAATGAAAAAAAAAACAACAAAAACCTGAGCCAGCCTGATTAATGACCAGCAAGCCGGTCAATGATATTGGGTCAATACTAAATAAAAAGGATGCTGAAGATCAATGAGAGGTAAGGCTTGTGATTACATCTAAATCACTCTCCCTCAAAGTGCTTTACCAAGATCCACTAATTAATCTTTATGACAACACATCTAGCACCCAGGGCATTAAATGCTTTCCCCATGGCACAGGGAAAAATAGACCAGGGGGGAGGGCCCTTCACAGAAGATGGCTGGTGTGACCTGGGGCCACTTCCCCAGAGACAGGATTGCTAATCAATAATTAATACTGCAGCTTAGTGAGCAGCCCCACTAAGAGGTAATACCTCAGCAGCTTTCCTGAGCTCCAATGTCCTCTTTTCTTCAAAGAAATATATGCATCACCCCGCCATGCTGTTTAAATGCTGTGAATGAGTTGATGCTTATAAACCCCTAAAATCGAGGGCACCTCAAACAGCAACTTTTTTTTCATATATATTTTTATTTATGGGGGGGGGTTCATGGTTTACAATTGGCAATAAAATACAATAGTTTGTTTTCCTTTTTCTTAATTTTTATTATCTTTATTTATTGGATAAATAGAGAGGAATGGAAGAGAGAAAGAGAGAGAGAGAGAGAGAGAGAAAGAGAGAGAGAGAGAGCCAGAGGTATATATACACAATAGAATACTACTTTGCTATAAAAAATAGTGACTTCATCATTTTTAGCCGATCTTGGATGGACCTTGAAAAATTCATGTTAAGTGAAATAAGTCAGAAACAGAAGGATGAATATGGGATGATTTCACTCTCAGGCAGAAAGAGAGAGAGAGAGAGATCTGTAGCACTGCTTTACCACTCACCAAGCTTTTCCCCTGCAGGTGGGGACCAGGAACTGGAGCCCATATCTTTGTGTATTGTTACTCATGTGTGATCAACTAGGTGTGCCACCACCCAGCCCCTAGTAGTTTGTACATGTGAATATTTTCCAGTTTTCCAAATAAGCATCTGATCCCCCAGCCCCAGGTCCTCTTCTGCCATTACGTTCCAGGATCTGAACAGTCCCTTGACCCCCAGAGTCCTTTACTTGGGTGAAATGCACCAACTCCAGTCCAAGTTCTGCTTAGTGCTTGTTTTCACTTCCAACTATTACTTTTGTTGTTGATACATTTTTAACTTACCAAGATCTTGCTAGTTAGCAAAGCATTCATACAGCAAGGAGAGGTTGAATAGAGGACTAGGAGTTCTCCCTTGGGCTACAAATAAACTAACTTGATCTGAGTGCTTGCTTTTTACCAGGCATTATGCTAAATAAATATTTTTTGCATTTCACATTGTTCTTCCATCATTTCTTGCAACAGTTCTTCAATGGGATTGCTCCAGAGCTCTTTCCTCTGGAACAACTTCCATTTCCCCAGGGCAGATACTGCTGAGAAGGGAGGTCCTGCAAAATGCTAGGGGGGAATATCTGGCTCTGGAATATCTTCTCTGTGACTCTGACTGGCAGCCAGGCAGTGGGGCCCTGGAAGTCCTCAGGGAAGGTAAGATGCCAGATGTTGCTCTGGTGCTCAGGGGGAGACTCCTGGGAAGGAATGAGAGGAATGCAAAGATAGCAGAGCTGGACCCCTGTTCCAAGACCTCTCACCTAGAAAGAAAGTGAAAGTAGACACTGAGGTCCAGGGAACAAGCTAGAAACTCCAAGATGGAGGTGAGGTACAAGGTCAGGGATTAATTCATCTTCTGATAAACATAAAGGTCAGAAGTGAAGGTCCGGAACTTTACTGGTAAGTAATGCCAGCAAGTTAGAATAGGGTTTGCTTTCATTTCACTTCTTCTGCAGGTCTCCTGCACAAATTATCAATGTACATGCCTTCCAGCTTCAAGCGCACCCTGCCCTTTATGCTTCCAGTGAAACAATGGTCCCTTTAGGTACTTCTTCCTTAAAGCCAGCAAGATGTCCGTCTTCCCTAGTTACTAGTGCTGGAGGGATGTTGCAAGAGGAAAAAGCTTCTCACAATACACAATGCTGGCTGGAGAGCTTGGACTGAAGGTGGAAGGACATTCAGGTCTAGCAACAGTCTCTGGGATCCTGCAGCTATTATTTTATTAATATTAACAATGCTTTATATTAGAGCCAGATAAAGAGCCGTCAAGAGAACCAGGGTTCAAGCCTCAGTCCCTTTTATGAGCAGTGAAGCAGTGAAGTAGGTGACTCTCCTCTCCATCTCTAGGACCTGGGTTCAAGCCCCCAATCTCCGCCTGCAGGAAGGAAGGTTCAAAAGCAATGAAGCATGTCTGTTGGTGCTTCTCTTGATCCCTCCTTCTCTATCTCCACCTCTCCTCTCAATTTCTCCCAGTCTTAACAAATAAAAAGAGAGAACAAAAGAATAATAGTCACCCCACCAGGAGTGGTAGATTCCTTCTGCAGGTATTGAGCCCCAGCTGGTAACAAAATAAGAAAGGAAGGAAGGAAAGAAGGAAGGAAGAAGGGAAGGGTGGAAGGAGAAAAAAAAAAAAGGAAGGAAGTGGTTGCTTGTAATGATGGAGTTGTGTAGGCACTGAGTCCTAGTGAATTCCTTGATGAAAAATAAATAATGTATCTTTATCTTGAGTGTTTCTTTTTGAACTACTATGGAATATATATATGGAGAGAGAGATTATTTTATTTTAATTAGAGAGAGACATGCAGAGAGAAAGGCATAGAGAGAAACACCAGAACACTACTCAGCTAGTGGTACCGGAGATTGAACCCAGTATCTCAGAACCCCCAAGTCTTTTGCATAATCTTTAGGCTGTCTCCCCATCCCTTGTCCTAACCTCTCTATTCTAACCTGTTTCCATAAAATTCACTCACTGTAGTTTCTTTTTTTTTTAAATATTTATTTAATTTATTTATTCCCTTTTGTTGCCCTTGTTGTTTTATTGTTGTAGTTATTATTGTTGGATAGGACAGAGAGAAATGGAGAGAGGAGGGAAAGACAGAGAGGGGGAGAGAAAGACAGACACCTGCAGACCTGCTTCACTGCCTGTGAAGCGACTCCCCTGCAGGTGGGGAGCCGGGGTTCGAACCAGGATCCTTATGCCGGTCCTTGTGCTTTGTGCCACCTGTGCTTAACCTGCTGCGCTACAGCCCGACTCCCTAACTGCAGTTTCTTTGTGTCCCATCACCCCCACCCATCCATAGTCCTTTCTCAACCTTATGCAAGAGCAGAGGCTGAATCCCAGTCTAGCACCAGCATTCTGAATGGCACACGAATGTTCTCAATTAAAAAAAAAAAGTGTCCAATTGATGAGGGATGTACGCAGAGCTCTGCTGGAACATGCCAGGACCAGATGGTGGTGCACCTGGTTGAGTGCACACATTACAGTGCGCAAGGATCCAGGTTCAAGTCCTTAGTCCCCACCTGCAGAGGAGAGGCTTCATAAGCAGTAAAGCAGGAATTCAGTTGTCTCTCTGTCTCCTTCTATCTGCCCTAATTCCCTCTCATTTCTCTGTGTCTATCAAAAAAAATTAATGAAGTCCTTTACCTCAAGTTCAGTCTTCTTTTTTCCCTCCAAAACTTCGTCTTCTATGACCACTAAGGCATGTCAGCAAGACCCCAGGATTGCCAGCCACTGTGCCACGGTTTGAGGCCAGAGCTCTTTCATCACCCCATTTCCCTCTTAGATGGATTGTTCTTTTTCTCTCTCTCTCTTTCTTTCTTCCTTCCTTCCTTCCTTCCTTCCTTCCTTCCTTCCTTCCTTCCTTCCTTTCTTTCTTTCTTTCTTTCTTTCTTTCTTTCTTTCTTTCTTTTGCTTCCAGGGTTATTGTTGGGGCTCAGTGCCTGAACCCATGAATCAACTGCTCCTAGGAGGCCATTTTTCCCCTTTTTGTTGCCCTGGTTGTTTTATCATTCTTGTGGTTATTATTGTTGTTGTTATTGATGTCTTTGTTGTTGGAGATAAATCGAGAGAGGAGCGGAAGACAGAGAGGGGAGCAAAAGATAAGACACTAGCAGACCTGCTTCACCACTAGTGAAGCACCCCCCCCCACGCGCGCTGGAACTGAGATCCTTATTCAGTGATCCTTACCCAGTCCTCCTGCTTTGCGCCATATGCGCTTCACCCACTGCGCTCTGCCCGACCCCCAGATGTATTCTTCTTACAGGTAGAGCTGCACAGTATCTGCCATTTTGTGCAGATAGGAATGTAGACTTGAGTCCTGGCTGAACTGTCCCCCAGGAAGAATCTCAGCATCTATGTTCAGGGATTGGAACCTCCATGTTTCTTGCTGGGGCGGGCTGTCTGTTGAACTTGCTTTCTTTCTGAACTTTCTCTCTCTCTCTCTCTCTCTCTCTCTCTCTGGCTCCAGGGTTATTGCTGTGGTTCGGTTCCTGTACTACAAATCCACCACTCCCAGTGGCCTTTTATTTTCCTATTTTATCTCTTTATTAATATACTTTTATTAAACAACTTTTTAATTTTTAAATATATATTTATTTATTCCCTTTTGTTGCCCTTGTTGTTTTATTGGGTTTTTTTTATTATTTTTGTTGTTATTGATGTCATTATTGTTGGCTAGGACAGAGAGAAATGGAGAGAGGAGGGAAAGACAGAGAGGGGGAGAGAAAGACAGACACCTGCAGACCTGCTTCACCACCTGTGAAGCGACTCTCCTGCAGGTGGGGAGCCGGAGGCTCGAACTGGGATCCTTACACCGGTCCTTGTGTGCCACTTGCACTTAACCGGCTGAACTACTGCCTGACTCCTTAATTTTTTTAAATATTTATTTTCCCTTTTGTTGCCCTTGTTGTTTTTCATTGTTGTTGTAGTTGTTATTGTTGTTGATGACGTCCTCCTTGTTAGATAGGACAGAGAGAAATGGAGAGGGGGGATGACAGAGAGGAGGAGAGACAGATAGACACCTACAGACCTACTTCACCGCCTGTGAAGCGACTCCCCTGCAGGTGGGGAGCTGGGGGCTCGAACCGAGATCCTTACGCCAGTCCTTGCACTTTGCGCCACATGTGCTTAACCCGCTGCACTACCGCCCGACTCCCCTCCCACCAATATCTTTATGTATTGACTATAAACAACCAGAAATTGAGAGGAAGGGGTGATATAGAGGGAGAGAGACAAAGAGACACCTTCAGCCCTGCTTCACCACTCACGAAGCTTTCCCCCTGCAGGCGGGAACTGGGGCCTTGAACCTGGGTCTTTGTGCCCTGTAACACAGGTGCTCAACCCAGCCCCATTTCCTATTTTCTTTCATAGGGCAGACAGAAGTTGAAAGGGGAATGGGAGATAGAGAGGGAGAGAGAAAAATGGGTACCTTAGGCCTGCTTCCCAACTCATTTAGCATCCCTACTGCAGGTGGGGAGCAGGGCCTCAAACCCAGTTTATCTCTTCATTTCTATGTTGAGATTTTTTTAAAAAATACGTTTTGGTCAGTATGAGAACTTAAAATGAAACACCCCTAAATCTAGAATCCTATGATAAACCTTCGAAGAGCCCCACACAGTCTCTTTTTTAACAACATTCTGACCAAGGTTCAGAACTATAGTATTTACTTCTTTTCAACAATAGTGGGATGGGGAGGGGACCTTTTCCTGCTCTCTGGCCTAGCCAGAGGGGCTTGTTAATGACTTCTCTGGGATGGAGGTGAAGGGGTCATTTCAATAGAAGAGGTAACTCTGGCGCAATGTAGTGATGAAACCCAGAACAGACTGTCAGACTGTTAGAGGGAATAGAAATGAAACAATGCAGCCCTTTGGGCAAACCTGTAGGGAGGGTTTGCAGAACTTGTAAAATCAAGGACTTCTCTTGGCCACCCTTGCTCCCCTCTGGGAAGGCTCTGGGGTCTGAACCCAGAGGCAAAGGAGGAGTAAAAGAAAGTAACAGGGTGAAAAAAAAAGGGTGTGGAACCAGCAGCGTTCAGAGGCAAAGGAGGAGTAAAAGAAAGTAACAGGGTGAAAAAAAAAGGGTGTGGAACCAGCAGCGTTTTCCAGGCTAAAGTTACAATGTCATCTTGTAACTCTCAGGAGACTCTCTCTGTAAGTCCACCTTTACAGGGACTTGCAGGAAGTTGCTAACAACTTTTTTCTTTTGCAAAACAAAGATGAAGACAGTGGGATTTGAAAATTTATGATTTTAAAATTTTTTTTAAATATTTATTTTCCCTTTGTTGCCCTTGTTGTTGTAGTTATTTTTGTTGTTATTATTGATATTGTTGTTGGTGGGTAGGACAGAGAGAAATGGAGAGAGGAGGGGAGGACAGAGAGGGGGAGAGAAAGACAAGACACCTGCTGACCTGCTTCACCGCTTGTGAAGCGACTCCCCTGCAGGTGGGGGAGCCTGGGCTCAAACCAGGATCCTTACGCCGGTCCTTGTGCTTTGCACCATGTGCGCTTAACCTGCTGCGCTACCGCCCGACTCCCAAAACTTTATGATTTATTAATCAAATAAGGCATATGTAAGAGTTGGCATTTTCTGGTGCCTAATTTCTCAGTCTTATCCAAGGACATCCATAGGAGATGAATTAGGTTATATGTAATCACACAGATTTGACTTACAAATTAGATGGTTATTTAAGGAATCAGAGCAAAAAAAAACGAATGGCTCTTTTTTGTTTCTTTTTTTTTTCCATAGCTATCAAGGATAGCTCTAGGCAATTGATGTGAAATGCAACAGCATGTCCTTAATAGCTTTGATGCTCCTGACAAGATTGTTCCTAATAATTAATGTTGATGATAACTAGCCGCATTGATAGCCATTTGCCAGACACTAAACTTCACTCTGTACACACAAAACCCCCCTGAGATCTGGAGCACTACCATTGTAATTTTGCAGATAAGAACACTGAGAATTCAGTCAAGGTCCTCTAGTTAGTGAGTTGGAGAACTGGAAAAGAGATTCCCTACTGCCATCTGTATTTTAAAGGTCATTTTTTTCTCTTTACATTTTATTTTTAATAAAATGAGAGAGGATGGAGAGAGAGAGAGAAAGATAGACACCTTCAGACCTGCTTCACTCTCTCCTGAAGTAAATCCTCCGCAGGTGGGAAGCAGGGGCTCAGACCTGGGCCCTTGAGTTTGCTAATACATGCACCCAACTAGATGTGCCACAATGTTTCCACATGCTGGGTCATTTTCTTTTTTATTTATTTTTTTCCTTTAGGCTTATTGCTGGGCTCGGTGCCTGCACCATGAATCCGCCGCTCCCTGAGGCCATTTTTTTCCCCTTTTGTTGCCCTTGTTGCCTTAGCTTTGTTGTGGTTATTACTATTACCATTGATGATGTTATTCGTTGTTGGATAGGACAGAGAGAAATGGAGAGAGGAGGGGAAGACAGAGAGAGGGAGAGAAAGACAGACACCTGCAGACCTGCTTCACCGCCTGTGAAGTGACTCCCCTGCAGGTGGGGAGCCGGGGGACTTGAACCAGGATCCTTATGCCGGTCCTTGCGCTTTGCGCCACCTGCGCTTAACCCACTGTGCTACCGCCGGACTCCCAGCGCCGGATCATTTTCTTGACAGACAGCAGCTGACATTCACGTAGGAAATGGATATTCTTAGCACAACAGCTGCACACGTGTCTGAGAGATAAGTGCAGGAATAAGGGATTCCCTGTGACTAAAATATGACAGAAAGGGCAGAGTCACGAGAAGTAGGCTACCCAATCAAGAGCTAGATATGATCACACAACATGATGATTGCTTGGCCTCTATCCTGACGGCAATCGCATTATATCTGTCCTCTTGCATTTTGAATGATTCCTGTGCTGTTTGCATTTTAGTTGTGGAGAAGCGGCTGCATTAGAAAAGAGGAATGCTGGGTGCAGAGAGCACAATAATGAAGATGGGGAAATGATCCGATTCAGACGGTGATAATCTGTCTCACCAAGGAGATCACTCAGGTGATGCCCAAACTATACGGCCAGAATAGCTACTGAGATAGGTTGTGATTGAGAGGAAGATCCTTTGACTGTCTGATGACTGACTAGAAAAGAAAATAATTGAGATTAACTCCACGTTTCCTAATTGGACAAGAGGAGCCAAGGTAGTTGTATTTAAAATAATGCATTTCTACAGCAGATCACAGTAAAAAGCAGATAGTTTCATTTGAAACATGTGAATTTTGAATATATATCCCCTCCAGATCAGTAAAGACAGAAAAACAAAATGTATCATGTGCTATTCCACTGCAGAATACTGTGTCCCAGGATGGTTCCGTAGCCCCCATGTCCACTTGGTAGATTCCAAATTATACTCCTCCATGAGGATAATTTCTGGAACCATCCGTTCCACCCCGGTTCCATGGCTGCCAGTTCTTAGCAACATCGCCCCGCCAGATATTCGTCGGGATGCGGCATCATCTAAGTTCATTTCCCACGTCTACGCTTGACCGGACCTGCCAATCTACGCAGATATCTTCGCCCACCCTGTCCAACGCTTGACGTCTCGTCACCCAATCTGGTCCCCTATGCCTACACTGAACTTCTCTGTTCCAGACTCTTGGAAACGGAGCTGGCAGTCAGCTGAGGTAAAGAACAAACACCTCATCACAGACCCCTGCAAGCGTCAACCCGGCTTTGACCTAGCACGTTATGATTGGGCCCTCCTCAATGGCTATCGAACAGGCCATGGCCGGTGCGCCGCTATGCTCCATCGCTGGGGAGCCAGAGACGACCCGAACTGCCCCTGCGGCTCCAGACAGACTATGACCCACATAGTCAACGACTGCCACCTCTCCAGATTCAAAGGAGGTCTCGAAACTTGACATCAGGCTCAACCTGATGCTGTTGACTGGCTACGGAAGAAGGGCAAATGCTAGAAGAAGCAAACACCTATATCACTAAAGGCGGTAGCCTTTTTTGCTAACTAGGAGTATCATAGATGTGGAGTCCGGCAATAGCGCAGCAGGTTAAGCGCACGTGGTGCAAAGCGCAAGGACCAGCATAAGGATCCCTGTTCGAGCCCCTGGCTCCCCACCTGCAGGGGAGTTGCTTCACAAGCAGTGAAGCAGGTCTGCAGGTGTCTGTTATTTCTCTCCCCCTCTCTGTCTTCCCCTCCTCACTCCATTTCTCTCTGTCCTATCTAACACAATGCCATCATCAACAACAAAAATAATAACTACAACAAGGATAAAACAACAAGGGCAACACAAGAGAAAAAATAGCTTCCAGGAGCAGTGGATTTGTAGTGCAGGCACTGAGCCCCAGCAATAACCTTGGAGGCAAAAAAAAAGGGGAGGGATACCATAGGGTCGTTCCATGTTCAGAAAAGACCCATTCCTCTACAAATCCAGGTCGTTTTGAAAAAATTGAGTGAAAAAGTAAAATAAACCTGTGTGAAAGAAAACACGTTTGTCGTACAAGTAAACAGTTTGCTCTTCACTTGAATGAACACAAATGAAAGGTTAAAAATAACTCCAGTGTGCACCCCACAAAGAGCCCCGGCAAGGAACGTGTACTTGGTCCTAGCAGGTGGCGCTCAAGTATTCCAAAACGCCAGAATTCTCCCCCAAAAGAATGCAGGTGTCTAGGTCAGATGCAAATAGACAAGTATGCAAATTGAACTGTACTTGACTTCAGAATCAGATGCTTAAAAAGCATTTCAGGGAAGTGAAGTTTTAATCTCACAAAATCCACCCAGTTCTCATTATAATGGATTTCCTATTTATGTCATTGATTCAGTGTTCTGAGTTCACGATGGGACTCTAGTTAAGTAGATTTAGAAGCTGATTATGCGGCATTCGATGTATTCACTTCAGCTCTAGCAAGCTATTTTTTTTATTCTTTAAAAGGATTACTAAACCAAAAAATAAATAAATAAAAAGCAGAAAGTAGAAATGTCCTTCTGTGGTTATATAACTTGATGAGATATGAATTTGGCTTTATGATATCGTGTAAAAACATACGTCTTCACTTCTCTGATTTACGTAACTAAAGGATGTATTTCAGTGTTATTAGTTGTGTTAACACTGGAGTCAACACCTTCTGTATAACTGAGTCTGTCCCACGGGCTGGGTGGTGGTGCACCTGCTTGAACGCACATGTTTCAGTGCACAAGGACCCAGGTTCAAGTCCTGGTCCCCACCTGTGGGGGGGTGGCTTCACAAGCAGTGAAGCAATGCTTCAGATGTCTCTCTGTCTCTCTCCCTCTCTATCTCCCCCTCCTTTCAATTTCTGGCTATCTATCAAATCAAATGAAATAAAGATATCTATCAAATACAATAAAGATAAGTAAAAAAAAATCAGAGATGAGTCTGTCAGTCTGTCCCTCGGGAATATATTTTTTCTTGAAACTCCATTTTTGTCATGGCTTTGATTTTTGTTAATTTCTCCAATACACTAGACATGAAATCATAAAAAAAATGTCAGGAGTTGGGCGGTAGCACAGCCGGTTAAGTACAAGTGGCATGAAGTACAAGGATTGGCCTAAGGATCCTGGTTTGAGCCCCCAGGGGAGCTGCTTCACAAGTGGCAGGTCTGCAGGTGTCTATCTTTCTCTCCCTTTCTTTGTCTTCCCCTCCTCTCTCCATTTTCTCTGTCCTATCCAACAACAATGACATCAATAACAACAACAAAAACTACAATAACAAGGGCAACAAAAGGGAAAATTAATTAATTAATTAATAATAAAATGTCAAAAGAGAATATCTCTACAAATGCTAGAGGAGTCATCTCCAGGCTTAATTCTGATTTTCCTAAGACCGTATACTAATGGATGTCCTACTCTTTAAAATAAGTCTATTGAAGTATGTTACATGAATCCAAACTACCTCTGAAAATAGTGATGGGGGGGGCTTACTTGAGTATAGCTACCTCATCCTACTATTAATTCACTTCAGTTTCCAGTCAGAAAAAAATGCCAAAAGATATTGTGATTGGCATTATAAATATGTCCCTATGAAACTATTTATGGGTTTATCTTCACAGATGGGTGACATCGTAAACCAACCAAAACTAAATGAAATTCAGCAGTATTTTTTTTTCTCTCTAAGCCCAGAATAAAAAGAGCAGGCAAAGAGAATTATTGATAAGAATGGTCTAGAATTTCAACCATTTATCAACTCTGTCAGGATTTTCTACCACAGGAGGGGTCCAGACTATGAAGTGGTCCTTTCAGGATGTGCTTTTCTGAATTATAAAGTCATATGGTGTTTTCCCTTAACCTGTGTGAAGGATAAGAACAGGGAACTTTTATTCATAACCACGGTTTTGAAATGTAATGCTATCAACTCTGGCACCTGAGGTGCCGGGGATCAAACTTCAGACCTCATGTGCTTCATCCTCTGATCCATCTCCTGGGTTGACCCCTATTGTTTGAAAATCAAATTGACTTTCTATATAATTGTAGAACTCTATTTGATAAGACAGGGGTCAATTGAGAGGGAAGGGGAATAGAAAGGAGAGAGAGAGGGAGAGGGAGAGGGAGAGGGAGAGGGAGAGGGAGAGGGAGAGGGAGAGGGAGAGAGAGAGATCAACAACCCTGTTTTACCTCCACTGAAACTTTCCTCTGAAGGTGGAGAGGAGGAGCTTGAACCCAGATCCTTGAGCACTGTACTGTGTGCCTTCAAGAAGGTGCAGGACCACTGGGCCTGATCTCTAAAGATTTATATTTCATGAGTTAAAGGAGAGAGGGGGGGAGAGATGCACCTGGCTACACACTCATGTTACAGTGCATCAGGACCCGGGGTTCAAGCCCCTGGCCCCACCTTCGGGGGAAAGCTTCATCAGTGGTGAAACAAAGCTATAGATGTCTCTTTGGCTCTTCCCCTCCCTAACTCCCCACCAATCTCAATTTTGGGGGGATTGAACTGGGAGCCTCAGGCACCCAAGTTCTTTGTTCAGCCAGTTAAACTCCTAGGCTACTAGATTCCTGTTTTTTAAAAATATATATATTTGTTGGGAGTCCAGTGGTAGCCCAGCGGGTTAAGCGCACGTGGCGCGAAGCGCAGAGATAGGCGTAAGGATCCCGGTTCGAGCCACTGGTTCCCCATCTGCAGGGGAGTCACTTCACAGGCGGTGAAGCAGGTCTGCAGGTGTCTGTCTTTCTCTCCCCTTTTCTGTCTTCCCCTCCTCTCTCCATTTCTCTCTATCCAATGATGACAGCAATAAGAATAACTACAAGGACTGGTGTAAGGATCTCAGTTCAAGCCCCCTGGCTCCCCACCTACAGGGGAGTCACTTCACAGGCGGTGAAGCAGGTCTGCAGGTGTCTGTCTTTCTCTCCCCCTCTCCGTCTTCCCCTTCTCTCTCCATTTCTCTCTGTCCTATCCAACAACAATGACATCAATAACAACAACAATAATAAATACAACAATAAAACAACATGGGCAACAAAAGGGAATAAATAAATAAATATTAAATATAGATAGATAGATAGATAGATTTATTTAATTAAAGAGACTGTACCACTATTAGGACCAGAGAGATAGCTCACTGCTAGAGTGGCTGCCTTACTACTCTAGTTCCAGCCCCAGAGCCATATGGTAACACCATTGTAACAGGGTGCTCTCTGCCTGTCTATTTTTTTTTAATTTTTATTTATAAAAAGGAAACACTGACAATATCCATAGGATGAGAGGGGTATAACTTCACACAATTCCCACCACTAGAACTTTATATTCCATCCCCTCCCCAGATAGCTTTCCTACTCTTTAACCCTCTGGGAGTATGGACCCAGGGTCATTATAGTTGCAGAAGGTGGAAGGTCTGGCTTCTGTAATTGTTTCCCCACTGAACACGGACATTTCTGCCTGTCTATCTGAATGTAAAGGGCTACCCCAAAGCAGTGCAGTTCTCTATTCAGAGGGTCTGACTTTGTGGTAACAAGAAAGAATGTATTATCACAGTAATGGCAACATTTTATCTTATACTTGCACTGTTTTACAGCAATCATTGTATTTTTAAACAGCCATTATAATAAAGGCAAAATAATTAAAAACAAAGATGGGACAGGCCACCAGGCCACCAGTTCACAGTGTGACTGAACTGACTCTGAGCATCCCAACAATTCGCTCATCAGCTTACAGGCACATTTTCATACAGATGGAAACAGGACAGCACCAGGGCTGCCTCTAGCACTGCTCATGTGATGCAAATCTGAATAGCAGAAATGCAGCTGAAGACTCATCCAACCCTACCCAGTAAGTCCCCCCCGCCCGCCTTCCTATATATTTTTTCAAGAATCATTTTATTTATTTGATATGAGATAAGCAAAACAAAAACGAGTTTTGATGTGTCATTCTTTCCTTATTCCTCTCTATGTTCCCCTTTCCTCTTTACTATAGACTGTGTCCAATAAATAAATTAATGACAATTGAAAAAATTAAACATTAAGAAAAGAGATTTCAAACCAGAGCACTATTCTGGTATATATGATATAAGGGGTTAGCTAGGGTCCCCAGACATGTGAATATTTTCCCTGACCAGCTGAGTTATATTCTTTTATTTAATATTTATTTATTCATTTTCCCTTTTTGTTTGCCCTTCTTGTTTTTATTGTTGTAGTTATTATTGTTGTTGTTATTGATGTCATCATCGTTGGATAGAACAGAGAGAAATGGAGAGTGGAGGGGAAGACAGAGAAGGGGAGAGAAAGACAGACACCTGCAGACCTGCTTCACTGACTGTGAAGCGACTCCCCTGCAGGTGGGGAGCTGGGGGGTCGAACCGGGATCCTTATGCCAGACCTTGTGCTTTGCACCACGTGTGCTTAACCTGCTGTGCTACTGCTCGACTCCCTAAGTTATATTCTTAGTTGCTTGTCAGGAACTCTCTCCCTACTGCTGATGACCTATTTTTCAGAGTCCTCTTATTTAAGTTAATATAACATATGTGATGTTTTTAGGCCATTGACATATTTCTTTAACTTACTTATGAATCACTTTTTTTTTTCCTTCTGACAGGGTTTTCTACCTGTGTGTTTCATGTCATGTGCTTACGTGCCAGCTGATCTTAGCAACCTTGTTAAACACGCTGGTTCCCTAACTCAAGGACCCGGATCTAGGCCCACTCCTCACCTCCTAGCGTTTTCCCTTCTTCCGTAGCCAGTCAACAGCGTCAGGTTGAGCCTGATGTCAAGTTTCGAGACCTCCTTTGAATCTGGAGAGGTGGCAGTCGTTGACTATGTGGGTCATAGTCTGTCTGGAGCCGCAGGGGCAGTTCGGGTCGTCTCTGGCTCCCCAGCGACGGAACATAGCGGCGCACCGGCCATGGCCTGTTCGATAGCGATTGAGGAGGGCCCAGTCATAACGTGCTAGGTCAAAGCCGGGTTGACGCTTGCAGGGGTCTGTCCTGCAGGGGGACTCTTCATGACCAGTGAAGACTGAAGCAGCTCTGCAAGTGTCTTCTCTCTCTCTCTCTCTCTCTCTCTCCTTCCCTCCCTCCCTCTTGTCTCAAGTCTCAAATTATCTCTGTGCTATCAAATAAAATAGGAAGAAAAAAAGAAGCAAAAAAGAAAGAGAAAGGCCATCGGAATGGGTGGATTCATAATATTAATACCAGCTCTGAGCTCTTGGGATAATCCTGTTGGCAATTTAAAAAAAAAAGGAAAAACCAATGGTGTGAATGGGACACAGAACTCTGTTGGTGGGTAGGAGCAGTGTGGAACTGTACCGTTATTTTTGTAATTTTGTAAATCACTAATAAAAAAAATGATAAAAAAAAATCTATCCACAGTCCAAAAGCTTGTTCAGGTGTATGCAGGCTCCAGTGAGCTTCTCCGCAGGGAGACTTAACTGAGCAGGCAGGGCCCTGAGCTCAGCACTGTGTCCGAGGCATCCATCCTCCAAGGCTGAAGCCAGCGGAAGCCAGCTCGGAAAAGTTCTCTGGGTGACTGATATTTGCACATTTTTACTATTATCTTCTCAAAAAAAAATGCCATCCTACTCTACAGACTCAAACCTATTTTGTATTCCATTATCCTGACTGGGGAATCAACACTTAGCAGGCAATTTTTTTTTTTTTAGACAGGGGCGATGGGAAAAGACAGTCAACTCCTGCCTTGCTCCTGAGGAAGGCAAGCTGGTGGGCTTGTCTGCTACCCCATGAGCTGGATGACAGAGGGAGGGACTTTGCTCTCTCTGACCCGATGTCTTGATGTCTTTCCTTCTCCAAGAAGTTGCCTTAGGACATAAACTGGGGATAACGTATATTGCTGACATCACCTGCGTAGGGTATGTGAGTAAATCCACATAAGCCTCAACTATCCACCTTTAAACTTTTGGCAGGTGAGTGCAGAAAAGGACTTGTTTTTGTGCCCAGAACAAATCCTTGACTTTTTCCCTGGATTGTTAAAATGACCACCTGCTGGTAAGGAGTGAACTGCTTTCTCTCCAGTCTCCACTTGCCTTTCATGTCTCTGGTGGGATCTGTCCGGGGAGGCTTCAGGTTGACCGTACTTTAGCGGATTCAGCCTAACACATCTGTAAACCTGGAATTGAAACTCTTCTTGTGGTTTTGTTTAATTTTTTATATCAGAGCCTTGCTCAGCTCTGATTTGTGCAGGTGTTGGGGTTCAACTGAATCTACAACATGATAGCCACAAGCAGGAATGTCTTTTCGAAGAATTCTTACACTATCTCCCCAGTTATAAAACTCTCATTTCTTCTTTGTAATTGAAAACAATTAATTTATTTATTATTGGACAGAGACAGGGAAAAATTGAAAGGGGAGGAGACAGAGAGAGAGAGAGAGAGGCCTGCATACCTGCTTCATCACTTACAAAGCTTTAGCCCTGCAGGTGGGGACCAGGGGGTTGAACCTCAGGCCTTGTGCACTGTAGTGTGTGCGCTTAACCAGGTGAGCTACCGCTTGACCCCTAAAACTCTCCTTTCCTAACCTACTTCTCATATGAGTCCACACTGCTGAATTTCAAACAATTTTCTGTTATAGTCATGAGATAAGCTTCATGTTTCCAGATGATTTGTAATACAAGGACAATTGATACACCCTGATGTCAGAATAAAATAAACTCTTCCAAGTGTAATATTGTTATAATTTCTTCAAGTTTAACTATTCTGTTTTTGAAGGAATGCATTTCCAGAAGTCTAGTTGCAATTTTGAAATTTTATTTGAAGCAAAATGTACATGGGATATGATACTTTTCTTGATGATGTTTTAGCTCCTTTGCTATATTGTCAGCTATAAATATTAATTTCGTATTAGTGGTTGCTTGGCAGTTAAATGATGTTTGTTGGATTGTTTTGCCTACAGGGTTATCCCAGGCGCTTGATGCCACCATAATGAATCTACTACCCCTGGTGGTCTTTTTTTTTTTTTTTTTGAACATTTTATTGAATAGGATAGAGAGAAACTGAGAGAGGAGGGGGGGAATAGAGAAAGAGAGAGAAAGATAGACACCTGCAGACCTGCTTCACCTCTTGTGAGGTGTCCCTCCCTGCAGGTGGGGAGCTGGGGTCTCAAACAGGGATCCTTTTGCTTAGTACTATGAGCACTTAACTGAGTTCACTGGACCAGGTTTCGGTGGACTTCTGCTGCTTCTCGTCTGTCAGGGACTTTGTGCTTCACTACCAGCTGTCTAAGTTTCCACAAAGCATTTGTCACATATGGCAACTACTCTTTTGGTTGTTTCTGGCACAAAGGGTAAATCTGATTTCTGTTCCTCCATCTTGACTTCTACATTGTGTTTGTTTGTTTCTGGAGCACACACACAGAAACTTCCAGAAGGGATGACAAGTGTGTCATACGGCACATACATCACTAAAGTTGAGATAGAGGGATTCTAGGATTGTGCTAATGATTGGATTTTAATTTAAATACCATTGCTAAGTGACCAGTCAGTAGATCAGGCTGAACAATCAAAGATCAGACTAACCTAGAAGCTGAGGAATATGAGGTTTAAGGAATATCTTCAGTGTCTTAGCATCTCAGAAGGATAGTGTCTTTCCAGAAAAAAGTGTGTGTGTGTAAAATAAGAGCACACTTCCATGCTAACACTTTCAAAGTATGAATCATGATGGGTAGATTAGTGGATGGATAGATAGTAAATAGACTAAAATAGCTAACTGTAAAAGAGTACTTAGCTAGGCACGATTAGTGTTTAGCAGGTAATAACTTTTCAACAATCCTATGACGTGAGTACTAATTACTCCACTGTGATATCAAGGAATCAGAAGCAGAAAAAGTGAGCCTCTTTTTTCCCCAGGTACCATGACTTAGCATAGTTTCAGAGAAACACCCCCCTCCACACACACACACACACACACACACACACACACACACACACACACTAACTGCCCATTGGCTAACTGGAGAGAAATAAGTACATAGATGTTCCAAGTCTAAAAAGAAACCGATAATAATCCTCATTGTACTTGAGGTATTCTGCAGTAGGATAATCTATATCATCCTGTTTGTGGTCATTCAGTTTATGCTTTCTCTCCCTCTGTGAAATCTTTCCTTTTAAGAAAAGATCATGTTGGTTAGATGGAAAGTGAGAAAGAGACTCAGAGGCCTCAGAGGAGATGACTCCAAATTCAGCAATAAGAAGACATGTGAGAAGCATATTTTTCTAGAAGTCAAGGTCAAGAATGCCTGCAAATGTCTTTATGCTGTGTGTTCAGAAGGTCTGTATCAGAGCAGCCCCGTCTATATTAAGAGCTCTAAATAACTATCATTGGAACTTTTCAAGTGTAGCATTTGAAAATTAAAGCAATATAAAATGTAGAAATTCAGTAGCAGATGAAGATAATTTATGACAAACTATAATACTGAGATCCCCAGAATCTCAAGTAATTTATTAAAATTGCAGCATCTCTAAGAGTTCATTGAAGTGCAATTCGTAAATTTAAATGAGGACTTCTATCTGTCTATGGAAAAATGCACTTTACATTTGACTTTTTAAAAGAAGCTCTGCTTATTTATTTTATTATGAGTGACAAAGGGGAGAAAAAAGAGGAGAAAGCAGAAGGCAAGAGCCATTCCTGGAGCTCTACCCAGCTCTGGCATGTGGCCGTGCAAGGGCTTGACCCTGTGGCCTCTGGAGGCTCGTGCATTGGAATTGGTGCTCTTACATACTGAGCTGTTTGCTGACCCTAATCATGAATTTACCCACAATGATTAACAAACATCTTGCTGTAACTACGGAGTTCAGAATAAACAGGGTTTTTAAAAACTGATTAATTAACATATGTGGTTTCTGATGCTTCCCAAGCTAGTCACACCTCTAGCCTGGGTTCTTGTGGTGTTTCTCCTGGAATGTTCCTCATGGAATGTCCTCAAGTTCCTCCTTGTCCTCCTACAGCTTATAGAAAAGTAGCCAGAAGGAATCTGTTAGGAAATAGCAGCACAAAATCTTCCAATGGCTTTTCTCTAACCTAAAAGACATGCAAATACAGGGTACAAAGCATTCAAGAGTGAACATCCTGTCACTTTTCATACTGGAATTTCTCCACAGATCTTCCTGTAGAATACATGGAGAGCCTCATGGGATTTAAAAATTCAAGTCATCACATTCAAAAACTAAAAAGACACCTACTTCACTTCATCGTGTGTGGACCTTGAAGGAATTGCACTGAGTTGACTCACAGACAGAGAGGAAGAGAGAAAGACAGACACCTGCAGACCGTTTTGCCACTTGTGAAACATTTCCCATGCAGGTGGGGAGCTGAGGGCTTGAACTCAGGTCCTTGCACATGCCCTCGCACTTAGTACTATGTGCGTTTAACCAGGTGCTCCACTGCCTGGACCCCCGATTGGTAAACATTTAGTGAACAAGTGAGAGAGAGAGAAAAATCAAATGCATCTTTCTGCATAGTTGCCCATGCTTCAGGACTTGACCAGCTCAGCCTGGAAGCATAAACAATATTCACAGCAGAATTGTGCCTGGCAGGGGAGTTGGGCAGTAGCGCAGCGGATTAAGTGCATGTGGCGCAAACCGCAAGGACCCGCATAAGAATTGTGCTTGGCAATACAGACAGAAGACCCCTTGAAGTCAGGGTACTCTCACAGTTCACCATGTGCAGATCAGCAGGGTGAGATCTGTGACTTCTGAAGAAATGGAACAGATGCATGAAAAACGTCTCTAATTTTTGGATTATTAAGATTTGATAAGATCTGTAATGATTCTCCGGCATACTTTGTTACATGGCTGGTTATGAAATCAGCAAAAGGAGGATTAAAATAAATCTTAGATGTCAACACAATCTCCTGGGCAATTCTTTACTGGACCAAATGATGCCATCCCGACTGCATTATGAAGCTGAGAATGGCTAATGAGGTCCATCTATTGTGATAGAAACTGGACATAGCAGAAGAGTTTCACGCTCCATTTCCTGTCAAGGGCTCTACCCACGTTTGACTGAAAAAGAAAGCCTGGGTCTTAATGTAAAAGGCACGAATAAAGGCTAGATTTCAGATTCAGACCTGTCCTTGGATTGTTGGCAATTCTCATGGGTCTGTTTCACCTTCTTGAGAGCAAGGATCCTTATCTTCTCTATTTGTTCATGTTTCCAATGACAATTCGTGGATCATGGTAACAGCTCAGAATATATACCCACAAATCCACTAGGCAGAGATAGACAGACCTCTACACCAAGTACATGTGTATGTGTATGTGTATGTCAGTGGCATGAAAGCAGATATTAAAATCTGTTTATGCCCCCCCCCCAAATCCATTATGTTCACTCCCTAATTACCCCACCACCTGAGCATTGCTCCTGTTATGCTTCGGAAAAACACTGAACAGTATGGCTTTTAAAGCCATTTTCAGCTTTGGCATTTACAGAGTTGTTTATTCAGTTACTTTCAGTCTCCTACTATGGTTTCAGATGTCTAGAAATAGCATTGCAATTATTTCTGTTTTCATCTGTAATTATTTTCTCAACAAGAAATTTTTAAATCCCTACGTAATTTTATAGAGAAAAAAAAAGGAAAGAAACAGACCTTGAAAATGTAATTTCACCCTCCCTATCTGAAAGAAAAAATCTGTCATATGTCCTTGAAAACAAGTAAAGATGCAAATATGTCATTAATAGGAAGGAGGCAGAGTAATGTCATTAATAGGAAGGAGGCAGAGTAATGCAGGCTCTGCAGAAAGGAGTGGGTTTTAATTTCATATCTGTGGCTTACTCCCAAGTGAATCTGGGCAACACTTTCCATCCTTTTATTACTTTGCCTCTCAGACCCTCACTTGGGTTCCTGATATTTTGAACAGTGAATTTTTTTTGAACACTTAGAAAAATGTTTCCTAAATAAGTGCATGACTAGTTTTGTTTTTGTTAGTGATTTAATCATGATTAACAAAACTGTGAGATACAGGGGTACAATTCTACACAGTCCCTACCACCAAGTTCTGTGTTTCATCCCTCTATTGGAAGCTTCCCTATTCTTTACCACTCTGGGAGTATGGACTCAAAAATAGTTTTTTAAATATTTTAAAATATTTTTTAATTTATTTTCCCTTTTGGTGCCCTTGTTGTTTTTTATTGTTGTTGTAGTTACCATTGTTATTGTTATTGATGTTGTCATTGTTGTTGGATAAGATAGAGAAATGGAGAGAGGAGGGGAAGACACAGAGGGGGAGAGAATGATAGACACCTGCAGACCTGCTTCACCACCTGTGAAGTGACACCTCTGCAGCTAGGGAGCTGGGGGCTGGAACCTCTGTCCTTACTCTGGTCCTTGTGCTTTGTGCCACATGCATTTAACCCACTGTGCTACTGCCAGACTCTCAAGACCAAAAGATCTTTACGGGGTTCAGAAGGTGGGAGTTTTGGGTTCTGTAATTGCTTCTCCTCTGGACGTGAATTTGGCAGGTTAATCTATAACCCCAGCCTGTTTCTATCTTTCCCTACTGGGGTAGGACTCTAGAGAGGTAAGACTTTGGGACATATTGGTGAGGTCATTTGCCCAGGGAAGCCAGGTTGGCATCAGGGTAGCATCTGCAAATTGGTGGCTTAAGGTTATACAATATAAAGCTGGACAAATTGTTTAATAAACAGGAACCAGAAAGTAGGACTAGAGCAGATGAAATTGGGGATCTTCATATGGGAAGAAGCTAGGAAAACTATTTTAAGTATGTTCCAAGGGGTCCATAACTTTAGTAATTTTTGGTTAATCCTGGTGGCAAACATGCAGGTGAACTAAACTCATTGTCTGAGATGATGGTGTCAGAGGGCAAGAAAGTTGGATTAGGGCAGAGGGTAGCTCCCCAATATGAGGAAAGTACATAAACACCATTAACTATTTATTCCATCGATCTGACCTAGGGCCCACATGGCTAGAGTTTTCAAAGCACAGATAGAGATTGACCTTCAGTCCAGTTTGACCAGAGGAGAACTAACAGAATGTACCAGTCTGCACTTTTTCCCATGGCCCTATAGGAAAAAGAGGAATCTTTGATGGCTACCATTGTATGATTAAAAGTTTAGACAGACATTTATCCAAAGGGCATGCAGATATGTCTCTGAAGGCACATAGGCACCCTCGTGGTCATATTTGCATAATTCACAGTAGCCATAGGGTCGAAACAATGTAATACCATTAACAGATGACTGAAGAAAGAAGCCATTGATCTTTGAAACAAACTGGATATGATGGGAGGTGATGGTGCTTAGAAAAACAAGAAGTGAAAGAAAACTACCAGATGATTTCTCTCAAATGTGAAATCTATAGAAATAACACATATGCACTTGAAGAAAAGGTCAAGCAAAATAAAACAAAATAAAACTGGAAGTAAATAAATTGTCTCTAAGACCATTTGGAGAACTATAGTAGTTATTATTTGGAATATAGAGGATACATAACTTTGTTTGTGGGTTCAATGAGAAACTAGGTCCTGATCTTCCAATCTTGTAAACCACTATGTATCACAAAATCAATCAATCAATAAATAACTTGAATATAAAATTATAAAAGTATATGGACAGGTAAGCCTGGCTTCTATTATGTAATAGCTAAAAATTTGAAGAGCCACTGCAATTTATCTGTAATCTGTAGAATAGAGACACAAAGTCTAAGCATATAATCTTGAGAACATTGTTCACAGACTACATACATACATGACTTATATCCCCTACCCAGGACATTGCAGAACTGAACCGACAACTTCCATTAGTCTTCAATAAGAAAACACCAGAGCTAATGGACAGAACTGAGTCAGCAAGCAATTCCATCACGGGGGGGGGGGGGGGCATAGACTTTAGGAAAGGAAAGAACTGGTCCATATTAATCAGATGGCTGTTCACACCCTCTTTAGACTAGAGTGCTCGTGAAATCCGCTAGACGTGTGGCTTTCCTTACAAGAACTGTATCCCCTAAGTAGTTGCTTGCATGGCAGTCCAGGTAGTAGTAGAATGGGAGGAGGTTGAAACCAATAGATTCATGGATAACCCTGCTGGGTTTTGCCAACCATGCTATTGTTCTCTATAAATGGGAGACTCTCAGGGACAAAGGATTTCCTTGGATTCCCTTGTATAGGACTATTCATGTTCCAGTTTATTTCCTAGATAAAGAGTAGGGTTGCTTTTGTACAGTCCTGGTCTCAAAGGCAAATCCTTTGTTTCAGAGGTTGAATGGGCTATTTCCCTACATGCCTGATCACATGCGGTGCAACTCTAAGCGTATTGACAGTTTCATTATACTGAGTACGGTAATCCATATCAACAACTCATCCCTGTTTTGAATTATAAATTGCTGTTTTTTAAAAAGTCCAGTAGAAGCAAACTTATATGCTTTTAGGCCTTCAGGAGTTGGATTATGTCCAAAATTAAGCAACATGAAGAATAGATTCTTAAATTTAAACACTTCCTTATTTTTTCTTCATCAAAATGAAGGTACATAAAAGATTAAAAGTTCTCTCTGTTTCTTCCTAAAAAAAAAAAAAAAAGAAGAAGAAAGAAGGAAAAAAACATATAATTACATTCTAATTTAAAACTCTTAATTGAGAGCTCTTGTATTCATAAGATGTTCCATTTTCCTTGAGGGAAAATATTCTTATTAGTCACACAGGCTCTCTAATCATCTAAGGGCAAGGTTTCTTCCAACCCATATACCTTTGTTGCAAAGCAAATAAGAACGTGACACATTGTCTTCTTTTTTTTTTTTTTTCCCCGAAGTGCATCTCAATTAAGTACTTATAAAAGCAACAGAAAAATAAGCTGGAAAAAAAATGATACCCTTGTTGGTCCAAGTTGAAGGCAAGGTCCTATGGGGGTCCACAAAGGGGTCTATTGTGTTGTTCCTGATATAAATGACCAGTAAAAATGGAGAGAGGGAAATTTTTTCCAGTTCTAGGCCCATCAAGTCTGTTTGGGAATCTCAGGACTCCCCCATTAGGGCCCTAGCTGATGGAATGGCCTGATAGTGACGAAAAATTCATCATTTAAGTATGCCAGTCTCTTGCCCTTATTCAGCTTTTGCAGTCCTTGCTTTGCTAAGATTAGCTTTGGAGTGAGTGAGAGAACTGTAATAGGAATTAGGTGAGGAGGATATCTAAGTAGATATAATTTCATTATGAACTTTATACTCACTCACTACAGACTATTGTGTATTTTTGCTCTCAGGTATATATTTTGTCCTAGTTTATGTATACATGTGAACATATGCCCTATCTCATGGGACCTGATCTATATCTAGGTTTTGGGACTTTGTTAGGAAGTGAACCTCCTGGAATGGAACTAGAGAATCCTATGAAAGGAAAGGTCTCACCCAAGTAATGAGGTTGAAGGGTTGACATTCCATGCCTGACGTATCTGGACACAGTTTAAAATGAAGCATGCTGAAGTGGAAATTGTTGCATTTATTAGGTTGGGATCGGCGGATGCAATATCATTTGGTATGAATTGAGAGAAGCATGCAGGAAAGTGAGCCCCACCCTATAGGTTCCAGGATTGGGAGGCATTTAGGCTCTATAGAGGAAGCGAGAAGTTCCTGCTGTCTTAGGGTTTAAGAAGACAATAGATAGTTATTGCTATAATCACATCATTTGGTAATTGGGTTAACTTTGAAATATCCCTTTGATAGGATTTGCTGTATCATACACAACATCACCATAATTTATGTCCTTTGACATTATTTGTATATAGCTGTGCCACTGATTGCTTTTGTCCTCTCTGGTCTAAGCTTTTAAGAGAGTCAACATATCAAAGACGCAGCCTATGTATTAAAAAGACTCAGTCTGTGAATTTAAAAATTTGAGACATTCAATCAATTTTCCCCTCTCAGATTAATTAATGATTTATATGACTATAAATCAATAGGAGTGTACATAAACACCATTCCCACCACCAAAAGACTGTGTCACATCCCATCCCCACCCACTCCTTGTGAAGTATCCACCCACACCCTCAACCCAGGGTTTTTACTTTGGTGCCTTCCTCCAAATTTAGTCAAATCCTGCTTTTAGTTTCCCTTTCTGTTATTCTTTCTCAACTTCTCTTTATGAGTGGGATCATCCTTTATACTTTATCTTTCTGATTTAGCTCACTTAATATAATTCCTTCTAGCTCCATCCAAGTTGGGTAAGAGAACGTGGGTTCATTATTCTTAATAGCTGCATAGTATTCCATTGTGTATATACACCACAACTATCTCAGCCACTCATCTGTTGTTGGGCACTTGGGTTGCTTCCAGGTTTTAGCTATTATGAATTGTGCTGCTATGAACATAGGTGTGCACATATCTTTTTGGTTGGGTATTATGGAGTCCTTGGGGTATATCCCCAGGAGAGGAATTACTGGGTCATATGGAAGGTCCATGTCTAGCCTTGTGGAAGTTCTCCAGAATGTTCATTTCCTCCATTCAGATGGATAGAACAAAAATAGTCTATGTTACGCCTGAGGAAGATAAGTCGATATTTGGGCAGCCTGGAATGTTCCTACTCATGACCACAAATTGTGAGCCTAGATCTACAGGGATATAGAGGTCTCATAGGCTTCTAAGCTGATTATGGGCCCCAGATCACATGAAATCAATGGGGTTTACAAACAACAATATTTATACCCCTTTCCCACATTAGGGAGCTACTCGTTTTCCCTGATGCAGTTTTCTGGCCCTTTTGCCAGCCATGACATCATCTCCCCTGACAATAACTTGGATCCACTGGCATATAAGATTTCAGGCTCATGGGGTAAAAAGAAAAAAAACCTAATATAGCCACAGGCCATCTGGAATATAAATGAAATATGCCTACTAGCTATCTACAAAATGAAGGAACCACCAACTCTTTATTTGCACTATTCCAGACTTTAGGTCCATGATTGTTCAACAATTTGTTTGGCTTTGTATGTTAACTCTCTTTTCAACCACCAGGTTCCAGATGTTAGCATGATGCTGACCAGACTTCCCTGGACAGACAACCCCCCCAATATGTCCTGGAGCTTTGCTTCCCTAGAGGCCTTCCCCCCTAGGGAAAGAGAAAGAGAGGCTGGGAGTATGGATCCATCTGTCAATGCCCATGTTCAGTGGGGAAGCAATTACAGAAGCCAGACTTTCCACCTTCTGCACCTCACAATGACCTTAGGTCCATACTCCCAGAGGGATAAAGAATAAGAAAGTTATCAGGGGAGTTGAGGGGATACGGAGTTCTGGTGGTGGGAATTGTGTGGGGTTGTACCCTTCTTACCTTATGGTTTAGTCAATGTTTCTTTTTCATAAATAAAAAAAGATACCCTTTTGACTGGTGCATGCCTAAAGACGAATTAGATATTTTTTTTAAATAGTATGCATGATGACCTGAATCCCAGAATTGGTTAAAGAAAATAAATAAATAAGTAACAAAAACAAACATGCAGACACACGGTTAGTAAGATTGTCTTTGTACTAAGTAAGTTCTGTGCTGGCACGTTGACTTTCTTGGAGAATGCTCTTGTCATGCTCACAAGCCAGATTTCTATACTGGTCCTCCACAAAGTAAGGGAAGCATTACTCCTGTGATGTCTTTCTCTCTCTCTCTGTCTCTGTCTCTCTGAAAAAGTCAGCCTGGAGCGGTGAAGCCACTTTTCATGATTAATTTCTAGCCCTTTACTATCATTAAAGAAAAGACTTATTTATCTATTTATTTATTTATTACGGTTTCAGTATTTACATATTTGCTAAGGCTTTATGTCCCACCATATTGTCAATCCCTGTGAATGTATTCGCTTCTTTTGTAATGGAATGTACCATACATACCTCTTAAGATCATCTCATCTGGGAGTCGGCCCATAGCATAGCAGGTTAAGTGTGCAGGTGGCGCAAAATCCAAGGACCTGTATGAGGATCACGGTTGGAGCCCACTTGCAGGGGAGTCCTTCACAGGTGGTAAAGCAGGTCGGCAGGTGTCCATCTTTCTCTCCCCCTCTCTGTCTTTCTGTCTTCCCTTCCTCTCTCCATTTCTCTCTGTCCTATCAAACAACAATGACATCAATTCAAACAACAATAATAATAACTACAACAATAATTTAAAAAAAACAAGGGCAACAAAAGGGAAAATAAATAAATATAAAAATATTTTTAAAAATGACGACAGGTATATAATTCCACACCTTTCACACCACCAAGGTTCTGTGTCCCCATTCCCTTCATGGGAAGCCTTCATGGGAAGTTATTTTCACATGGTTTCATATATGGGTTAACTATTATTTCTATAACCATCTATCTATATTTACATATATTTGCCCATTTTTTTCCTATGGTCCTGCCTTCTTTTCCTTTCTAAGTCACAATAAATCTATCTCTACTTCCAAATGCCCTTCAATATATTCCTGTTCCTTCTCAGAGTCCTGACAGAGCTGGAGATCAAGAGCCTTCTGGCTATCTTCCTCTATTGTTTCTCCTCCTCTGGGAGTATGGACCAAAATTATTTGGGGGGTATAGAAGAGGAGAGTTCTGGTTTCTGTAAGTACTTCTCCACTGGACATGAGCATTGGCTGGTGAATCCACCTGCCCAGCCTGATTCTACCTTTCCCTGTTGGGGGAGGTCTCTACTTCTGTGCATTTATATTAGCTTACTGTTGGATGTTTCCTTGAATGGTAAAGTGTCAGAGGCAGAGGGCCCCATATATGTAATTTCCACTCTTGCTTTAAAATAATTTCCTTCATATTACTGATTTGTTACGCTAGCTTATCTTGTAAGTAATATGAAAAGTAAATGGTGGATTTGAAATTAAAATAGAGCTCTCTTTGATGCCAAACTGCTTACTTTGTCTCTTGTACTAGAGTACCTGCTGATGAAAAGGATTTTTTTATTCTTGTTTTTTAATGACATCATTCATTACAGCATGTGGATAACATTACTTTTGTCTCTTAAATTATATAAGATTCTACTTTCTCCTGAAAAAAAAATAATAGCTATCTTCTGGTAAGAATCTTCTTGCTTTATAAAAGCATTAAGAACTGGCTCTCTTTGAGCTGGGTAAAAAAAAGCATGAGTATCTCAGATGTTGGTATCCTGCTGATTTATTTCTTGTGTATTAAGGCCTCCAACAAAGGAGAGAGCTCCTCTTTGATTTTAGCAAAATGTGGGATCTATGCAGCTCATTTGTTGACTTCCTTCATGCAGCACCTCTATTCTACCTAGAGAGGTCAGACTGTCACCCACTGGGATGTTCACAACCCAAAAAGTGACCTTTAATATATCAACGTCATACCAGGGACTTTTAAATGACACCTGATTTTGGCCTTGTGCTTCCAAGCAGTTCTCTTATATTTGTCTCTACTCAACAGACACCAGGTAGAGCAAGAGTTCACAAAGGTATCTCAATAAATGGTTGGTTTCAGAAGCAAATCATGCAGTAGAGGGTTCTCAGGCTGATGCCTTACACAGGGAGCCATGTTTCCTTAAAGGTGACCTTTTGGGATACTTTTAAAGAACCCTTCTTGTGTTCTAATGCCTGAGGAAAAGGTATTGCCCTGGATATTAACTGGCATTATATGTCGAGATGATTCCTCTGTATCCAAGTGTAGAAAAACCTCACTTATATACAGAAGTTGAGAGATAAGAACAGAACAGAGAAGCACAAAATAGAATTTGGACTAGGTTTGGTGTATTGTACCAAAGTAAAGGACTCTGGGGCAGAGGGGACAGAATTTCAGGTCCTGGTGGTGGATGGTGACAGAGGACCTAGGTTGGGGGTGAGCGTGTTTTGCAAAAAAAACCTGAGAAATATGACACATGTATCAACAACTATATTTTCTGTAAACCATTAATTTCCCCAATAAAAAATAAAATGCCCGAGAAAGACAGAGAGGAGAGAGATAAGAAAACACTCCACCATTCATGGAGCTTTCCCTGGTACTAAGCATGGTGCTTCCTTTGATTGTCAGTCCTCAAAGCCAGAGTCTTCTGGATAAGCTATCTTCCAGACCCAAGAGATACCTATCTATAAAGAAAGTGGCTTATGATAGCCCTCCCTATTTGAAGTCTTATGTGGGCCTTTCTTGTTGACAGAATTATGCTCTGTCTCTTTTCTGTGGCATTTTATGGGCCTTGAAAATACTAATAATAGTATATCTTAGTCTCCTTTAAATCATGCAGGCTGAGAAAATTTAAACAGTATATCCTGATGAGCAGTTGTGTTCTCTCAAACTCAGAAATATTCCCAACAATCTATCTCGTACCCTGGAGATATAGATCATGACTAGCTTGTTGAATTTGGGTGCCAACGTTTACAACCCATGCCTGGCTGTATTCCATCTGTGTTTCATTACAAGTATCATCTACGGAGCCATTAAAATATGGATTCCCAAAGGTTCCAATGTCTTAAATATTGGTTAAAAGCCAAGAATTTGCATTTTCAAGAGTCCTTGGGTATTCTGACACAAATCTACATTTGAAATCATCCTGTATTTATTCTATTCATGTAAACACTGAGACCCAGAGTTGTAAAGGGATTTCCCAGTGACTATGCAGGAAGTCCTTATGAATCAGAACTGGAATGCAGGTCCCCCAATGCCTACTCCTTCCCTTCCTGTGAGGCTGCCTACATCCAAAACACTAGTGGATTTCACGCAGAAATCTCTATACAACTTCTTATAACTTTCTATTGATTCCATAAGGAATCTGGCACTGAAAATTCATATTTTCCAGAGAACAAATTTTCAGACAAAATTCTATCACAAGTTGAGGCAGGGAAAGCATTTCACAAAAGGCATTTCTCTGGCTCATCAAGTGCATGGATGTGTTCTGCCTCATTTACTTTGTGCAGTGGGAACAGAACCTGCTTTCATTGAATGGTCTGTTAGTATTCTAAAAACCACAAACCAAGATAAGAAAGTACTCCTCTTATCCTATGGTTTAGTCAATGTTTCCTTTTTGTTAATAAAAAATTAAATAAAAAAAGAAATTCAGTGGCATCTTCTCACCTACTCTATGAAAATTCTATGTAGATGACAATATATGCATTCATTCCTACTACAGATTAGAAGCAAAGACAAAATAAAAAAAATAAGATCATCAGTTCACTAGCATCTTGAGGAGAAAAGTTTATGCACGGCATATAAATGCTTCACACTTTGACATTTATGTTTTGGGTTGGCTGAGACACATTTGTCTCCAACTTGAGCTAAAATGTATACTTAGAAATGAATTTGATCCACCTGGGATAAGATTCTTGTGCTGGCTAACCTAAAGGGTAAAGAAAAAAAGCATTTGACATATTTAATAGATTCATTAATCCATAATGGATGAAACTAGTTTTATGTGCTCAAACAGAAACTTCTTAAATACTCCTCTGCTTGACTTAACTATTTTATATAGCTTCATTTACTTCTATGGAATAGTGTAAGTACTGGGGGAATTGGATTCATGGTCTGTTTCACAAAGAAAATGTGCTTAGTAGGGGGAAAATGTCTTTAAAGATATTTCCAGTACTGGCTTATAAAATTATTGCTTTTCGCACAAATAGGTCAACTTATTCAAGTAAGATTTAATTATTCATCCATCCATCCAACAAATATATACTGAGTTCTAGAAACTGGTGGGCTCTGCGACATAACAGTGAGCAAGGGCAGAATTTCCTTCTCAATGGATATATCAGGCTTCCAGAAGATATAAACATTAATTATCTAATCACATGGAAGAGAAACCCAAAATGCCCAGAAATGTAGAATGAGGGGGCATGGTGGTACTAAGTCAGAGAATGCTTGAGAAAATGGCCAGTATCCCTGCTGAGAGCGGAAAGACAAGTAGTTTCTAACTACTATCATCACAAGGGAGAAAGTATGTACTCAGGATGGTAGGAACCACATGATCAAGGAATATACAGCTCAGTGTTATATAATCACTAAGAGTTCCTTCATCTATGGAGACTGTCCTGAAAGTCATTCTTGAGGTCTTAAAACAAGAGTCCCGGTATTTGAGTGCATGGTGGTTAAGGTTTACTGGGTGAATTATTTTATGAGGAGAGAAAGACCTGTGGAAATTGTTTGAATCTCTATGATTCTGTGTCTCCACTTTTGTAAAATGAGGCTATGGAAGCCTGCTGCCTAGGGCCAATGGAGGATTAAAGTAGATCTGATATATGCCAAGTTTTATAAACCAGAAAGCTACATACAAAGAGATGGGATTATAAAAAGATTATAGTGATTAATTCTCCCAGCATATAAACTACTTTCTGGTGAAAAAATATCATTAATGTAACGTTGAGACATATTACAAGAAATCATACCATTTTCTTATCCCAAACCCACTTGGACACCATTTTCATTGAGCCTCAATCTTAAATCCATTGAGTCACCTGTCCAAAATATTTCTTCTCTATGTATTCACACAGGAATCCAGAGGCTAGGTCCTACAAGCTTCTTTGCATGACCAGGAGTATTCTGTTTTGAGACTTTCTTTCAGGGATGAAACAAATCCTTACTTCAACACCAAGTGTCTAAGTAATAAAAACCAAGAACTACGAGTCTAAAACCAAGGAGAAGAAGTTTTTAGAGAAGACAGGCTTTATCTCATGCCACAGAGATAATCACAAAGGAATATTTGAAATATCTTGCCATTAAAACTTTGGTCTTTTAGCAAAGATCTTGTTATTTCTCATTTTATTCTCTTTATTTCCAACATCATCTCAGGCCACTCTACAGCCCATTATGCAAAGATGTTATAACAAAGCTATAGTATAATAATACATTTAGCATCAAGAAAATTCATGAGAAATTAATTTTATTGGGGTTTAGAAGATCAAGAAACGTGACAACTAGACAGTAAGAAAGTAGAAAGGAATTTTGATTTTTTTCTTTTATTGTTTATTTATTTCTTATTGGACAGAGACAAATAAATTGTGAGGTGAGGTGCAGAGAGAGAGAGAGAGAGAAAAAAAAACCTTCAACCTTGTTTTACCACTCATGAAGCTTTGCCCCTGTAGGTGGGGATCAGGGACTTGAACCCAGGGCCTAGTGCACTGTAATGTGTGCATTTCACGAGGTGCACCGCCACCTGCCCCCTACAAAGGAATTGTGAAACATGCTATTAACCTATACTCTGAGTGTTTTCACAAAAGGTGGGATGGTCCCTCTGATGAGAAATATGATAAGGGGAAATTTGGCAGATTATGGCTATAGTTAAATTAGCTCAGTGTAACTAGGTCAGATGGATTAAGTAATGAAAACAGACCATTAAGGTGGCACAGGGAGGTAGAAATTCTTTTTGCAAAGATTGCATTCTTGCTTTTATTTATTTTCTATAAAGTCTGTACTACTGCTTTCCAGAAGGCTCTTTGGAATCAGACTGAAAAAGCTTCACATCTTCAAAGAGTTCAGTCACAAGAGAAGCACCTCCTCTGGTTTTAACTGATACCAAGCCTCCAAGAGTAACCAGCTGTGATTACACAGTGAGGAAACACTTCCAGTGCTTGATGTTCAAGTCCCGCTCCCATGAAGGGTTTCTCTTTTCCACCGAGCGAAGGCCAGTCAGGAAGTGTCCCTCTGCGGTGGCAGAGGAGGAGTCGGAACAGTGGACCATTATGAAAGCATCCAAATAAATTGGGTTCTGCTTGGACTGCAGGCCTGAAATTAAGATAATTGGTGTCTTCTTCTCTTTGCACATATTTAATTGCATAATCAGACATGGTTGTATCACAAGATTTTAAGGCACTGGTGATTCCAAGGCAAATCCAACCCCGTGTTTCAGACATGAGTTGAGGACTACCTGTATTCTCACTCACCCAGGTTTCTCATCATAGATGGCCAGACACAAGTGAGAGAGAATGTGTGTGTGTGTGTGTGTGTGTGTGTGTGTGTGTGTGTGTGTGTGTGTAAATTTTCATGATTCCTCTTTGTTGGAGAGATACTCCTTCTGTTTGCATTCCATTATTTCAGTGTCCATGATACAGCTCACTTCAATCTTTCATCTATGCTCCATCTAACTCCAGAACGGGAGCATATCACCCACATAAAGGAGCTAGACCTATGCTTCACACAGGAAAATCATCAGTTAACCCAAAGAATAGACCTGTTCTATTTTTCTGTAATCAGAGAAGCTTTGGATGATACTTTTTAACATTGTATCTGCCATGAACACACTGTGCCCTTTTCTGCATTGCCTTCTGTTCACCTCTTATGTTTGCTTTTACAGAACAGAGCTTTGGAGCCCATTCCAAATTACTCGGCCTAGAAAATTTAAAGCAATACTGATATCTGAATTTTTCTCAGCTGTCCTTTCTAAGCACTTCACTGTCTGATCAATTGTCTATACAACATGACCTTTCTATTGATTTCTGTCTTCCAATTCCTATATCCAATGGCTTAGTAGGGACTCTTTTGATCTCTTTCTGAACTTTTGCAATGGCTTTTTAAGACTCCCTGTGTCTGATCTATCACTTTCCCAGCCCACTTTTAACACTCTCCCCGGGTTTAATCTTTGTAAAGCTGAATTTTGATCATGTTTCTATTTTAAACACCTATTTGACAGGTCTAAATATCCATGTCCATGGTACAAAGACAACAAATCCTTCCAGTCTTTCATTAATCTGACCTCAATTCAGCTTTGTAACACGCTTCCCCTCTCATGCATTTCAGAGAACAACCAGAGCTTAGTCTCTGTTTTCCATGTATTTCACTTTGTTCTTCCATTCATCCAATGTATCATGGAAAGTTCATTATTATTCTCCCTCCGTTATTAGCATGAAGAATATAGCCTCATTATTTAATTTCTAGTTCAAATGACAACAGTCTGTGAAATCCCCCTATTACTTGTGGTCCCCCTGCCCTTACCACAGCACTGTTCAACTTTGACTTGCGGTGCAGGGGATTGAACCTGGGACCTAGGAGCCTCGGGTATGAAAATCTTTTGCGTAACCATTATGCGATCTTCCAGGTCTTATCTGTAATTATAATTATATTTGTTTAATATTCTGAATGCATGTGCCATATACTTCTATTTGGCATCTATTTCTGTATGCTTTGTTTTTTTTTAAAAAAAAAAAAACAAGTTACTAGTTACATTAAAAGTTCCTTGACAATTCAGCTTATATTCTACTCAATTCTGTGTTCCTTGAGAAGTATCTGAATCATAGTAAATCATTAATTCTGGAGATTAAGATAATGAGGGAGAAAGTACTTATTTAATCTTTCACAGGTAGGCCAAGTAATGAAACAGTGAGTCAATTTGAAATGATGCTGAAAGTAGTTATTTATTTATTATTTATTTATTTACTTACTACACCAGGCTTATCTCTAGGACTTTGGATCTATACAACTTCATCAGTCTGGTTGCCATTACTATCTTTCTGTTTTTGATAGAGGATGAGAAACAGAAGGATAAATAGAGAAGGTAGAGAGAGAGAGATAAAGAGAAAATAAAATGCAGAAAGGTAAATGCCTGCAGTGTTTCAGGGGAAAAGAAAAATTGGGGGGGGGATTAAAAATTGAAACAGGGTTTTCTTAACTCTTGGGAATAAAGCCAAGGTACATTTCATTATTCATATTATTCTATTTATTTATTTTTAATTTGCATTCAAAGCAATAAGCAAAGAAATAGAAATATGCATCCTTATGTTAATGTAAGGGTGTGCAAAGAGTAAAATTAACTATGCATTATAATATTCAAAAATATCAAATGAGTTTTCCCATAAGAACAGTCCATAAGCCTAACCCTCCATGGACAAAACAGACTTAAAAGAGTCATTAGGCACTTTCTCTGTATCCAGATGCCTAGAACTCTACAAGTCTGATGGACAATATTTACTCTCCAGTGTTTCACTTAAAGGACACAATGGACAAAAAAAAAAATCCTTATTAGTACCCAATAAATTATGAAGAAAAACTTTTAAAAAGCTCTGCTCAAGATACTAAGAAAATAATAGAATTCTTTTTTCAAATTATTTTTATATTACAGAATTACATGTCAACAGGGGTTTGAATCCACACCATTCCTACCACCAAAGTTCTGAATATTCAGTCTCCCTACTGCAATCCACCACAGTTCCCCTAACATTTCAGACATGGGCCAATCATCTTCTCTATAACTATCTGTCCACATTTATACATAGTTGTCCCTTCTTTTCCTGATTCAATCCTCTCTTTCCTGCTAAGCTACTCATGCCATCAAAACTACCACATGTAGGGACAGTTTCCTTCTCTCTCTCTCTGGGTGCTGATGGAGCTGGAGTACAGAGTCCTCTTATCTTCCTCCTATCACTTCTCCCCTACTGGAAGTATGGATCAGGGTTTTTATGGGGAGCAGAAGGTAGGAGTTCTGGCTTTTGTAGCTGCTTCTCCACTGAGCATGGGTGTTGACAGGTTAATCCATACGCACAACCTGTTTCTATCTTTCCCTAGTGGACCAGAGCTCTGGAGATGTGAGGGTCCAGGACACATTGGTGAGGTCATCTGCCCAGAAAAGTCTGGGTGGAGTCATGGTAGTATCTGCAGCCTGGTGCCTGGAAGGTGGCATGACCTAAGTTGAGTCAAGATGGTTAATGAACAGAAACCAGAAAGGAGGATCAGAGCAGATGAGCTTAGGGATTTTAGAGTAGAAGAAAGCTAGAAGAACCATTTTAGGCATGCTCCTGTGGGAAAACATCTATAGTAGTTTTGCTTGAGTTTGGTAGCTAGCCTGAGGTTGGATGAGAATATTGTTTGAGAGAATGGTGTCAGAGTGGAGAAAAAAGCTAGAAAGTTGGATTAGGGCAGGGAGTAGCTCCCATTCATATATATATGGCTGGAATTAACAATTTGCCTCCATCCACCTGATCCAGGGCCCATATGTAAATACATGTCTATATTTAGCACCAGAGCCTGTGTGACCTCTGAGTCCCTATTGGTCTGAGCTTGTAGCTCATGGTCACATCTGAGGAACACTGCAGGCTGCACTCATTTCAGGACCAAATTTTGTCAAGTGGCAGGGCAGGATATGCCTGGCCTCCCTTCAGAGACTGGGATTATCCCTACTATCACTGCTTTATGGTAGAGCCAATGTCCTGAGAGGGTCCACAGTATGCTGGTCCTTATGGAAGCAACCAGTGGCAGTGAAGAGCGGGACACTTTAGAGGTCAAGGCCAATCATATGTGTAGGGGAATCCAAGGATTTCCTAACTTGGGCCCCAGATGATCAGATGATCTTATATTGGCCAAACAGGCCATTCTTAAGGGCCAGTCTCTTGCCCTTATCTGACTTTTATAGTCCTCTCTATCTGATGATCTTAGATGTTCTTGCAGTTGTTTAGGCTTTGAGTATCATTTGTTGAGCCCAACCAGATTAGGTTTTGGGGATCTGTCTTCTTTGGGATTTTCTGCTAGGCTGTCCTGCTAATTTGGTCTAAGTCCAATCAATTACATAATTTATGATGCTTTCCTAAGGCAATTCAACCATTATTGAGGACTTTGACTTCGACCACACTTCAATGTGGTGATTAGTTATGAGAACTTTGTGGTGACCTTAGTGTTTAAAATGTTGAACTGTGACCAGAAGATTGCCTTGCTCACACACGTGGACAAGCCTCATGTGACCAGCTGAAGGCTCAATTATAATGAAAGCCCAGCTTCCATGGGAGATGCTCCTCAGCTGACAGCCCTCAGACTCTCCTGGGTCCCAGGCTTCCTGTAGTTGTGCTGGAGCTGGGTATGAATTCTTCCTGGGTGTCCAAGCTACTCTACTCCACTACATATATGGTCAGTTCCTTGTAATAAATCTCTTTTTACATATATATATATATATATATATATATATATATATATATATGCATCTTATTGATTCTGCTTTCCGAGTGGACCCAATGCACCTCACTAAGACACTTGAATGAATGATAAACATTGCACCAAGGACAGGATTTTGTTGTTGTTGTTGCTTGGGAGGAGGGGAGCTTTAGGATCCTGGTGCTTGATGGCACAAAAGGCTTGAGCTGGGAGTAAGAGGGTTTTGCACACACCTACCCTGGGGAGCTGAGAAAATGTATCTATGTGTCAACAACTATTATGTAACCCAGTAGTTTCCTAAAAATAATCATAAAAGAAGAAACAATAATGAGTACCTATATATACAGGATCAAAAACTACAGTTTGCAAGTGAAAATTCTTTCTTATTTTATTGTGCTGGATAGAGTTAGATATTGAAAGGGAGAAGCAAGATAGAGCAGGAGAATGAATGAGACACACCTGTATCATGACTTCACAGCTCATGATCTCCTGCAGCTGGGGATCAGAGGCTTGAACCCTGCTCCTTGTGCATGGTAATGTGTGCACTCAACTGGTTACTCCATGGCCTGGCCACTGATAACTCTTTCTAACACAGTGGAGTTCAACAGAACTCTCAATGTCCTGAGACAATGGTTCTGAAAGCAGTAAATCTAAATGTGTGCTGAATACTCAGTAGGTAATAGAATCATTTGAAGAAAAATAAATAGTTTTTGTTTGTCACCAGCAATACTTTTCAGTTCCAAACTTTGTGTTATTTCCCCAAAGTAGAAAAAGGGGGCAGAAGGAAGGAATGTAAGACGGTAATTGCACCAAAGTTTCCTCCAGTTTGGTGGAGGCTGGGCTCAGAAAATACATCTTATGATGACCCTAAGATACATGGTTTTGGATGCAGTTTGAATGATAGGCAAATGGTGAAGAGAAACATCTTCCTTGTGCACAAAAGAACACCCTTCCTTTTACTTTGTTCTTATTCTAAGGCATCTCAGGTTACAGGCTTCCTGGGTGTGACCGATGTGTGGGGGTGGCCCTGGAGGGTGGGGCTGTGTTAGCACCAGGTGTGAGGTGAGTCAGCATTGCTGCATCTGGGAAGAAGGCAGGGAGACCAGGATCTGCAATTAGGTAAGGAAGACACCTTCCACCATCAATCCCAGGGAAATAAGAAAAAGTGGAGAAGCAAAGTCAGCTCATTTAAGAATCCGAGTCTGCTCACTCAGTGCTGTTAGGGATGATAACAGTGACTTCTAAAATGGCTGTGAAAAACTTTAAGGTCCTGAGAACTTGTGAGTTACAATTGAGAGAAAGCAATGAGTCAAATGTTGAAGGAGGAGACAAATGAGGGATTTCTCAGAAAAGTTTACAAGCGCAGAATTGGCAGGGGAAGACAGGAGTGAGTCCTCAGATTACTTCTGCTGTTTCAACATTCCCTTAGTCACACAAACCATTTCTTTGAAGCAGGTTAGTGGACCTGTGCAGTTCTTCTTCTTCTAGCATTTGCCCTTCTTCCGTAGCCAGTCAACAGCGTCAGGTTGAGCCTGATGTCAAGTTTCGAGACCTCCTTTGAATCCGGAGAGGTGGCAGTTGTTGACTATGTGGGTCATAGTCTGTCTGGAGCCGCAGGGGCAGTTCGGGTCGTCTCTGGCTCCCCAGCGATGGAACATAGCGGCGCACCGGCCATGGCCTGTTCGATAGCAATTCAATGGGCCCATACCTGTGCAGTAATCCCTCACTTAACTATTGCCAGCCCTGAAGCTGCTATTCAGAGTAGGCCACTCCTCCTTTTCAGATCACAGTCTTGCAGATTCTTGCAAACAGTGCATATGTAAGCTACAATAGTTTCCTTGGTTTGTTTTGTCTAATCCAAGTTGCTTTTTATTTCATACCACTTATCCTCCTTTTTTTTTCTTTTTCAAATCTTGTGCATGTACAAAGAAAAGTGCTACTTTAATGAAATCATTTCCCAGGTTAGCATCCTCCAAAGAAAAAGTGATCTCAGATCTCATCTATCTGCTTTGCTGATTTGCTTTGCCTTGAGATGCCTTGAGATTTCACCACAGGGGATTTGTTTAAAAATCAGATCCAAATTTGACATTAGTAAACTACCTTACTTTAATGTCTGTCATTTAAAAAAAAATTTTTATATATTTAAAAAAGGAGACATTAACAAAACCATAGCATTAGAGGGGTACAACTCCACACAATTCCCACCACCAGATCTCCCAGATATCCCATCCCCTCCCCTGATAGCTTTCCTATTCTTTATCCCTCTGGGAGCATGGACCCAAGGTCATTGTGGGATGCAGAAGGTCTGTCATTTTTATAATAACTCAGTGAATATTATTAAACTAATCAAGAGCTTTTCAACATTTCTTTCTTTTACGTATCAGCAGAATAGGCTACATTCAAGCTATGTTGACCACTTGTATCCAATTAGTTTCAGAAGAGAATTTTAAATATTATACTACTGTTCTCTTAGCCAGGTGAACCAAGGTTTCTGATAGGATATAAGGGCTCCTGCTCTATTGAATGACTCATTATCCTTCTTTTGTCCAAGATGGACGCAAGACCATGAAAGGAGCTCTTTCTCCTCGATTTCTTTTTCCCTAAAACCTCATTGTGAGGTTAAAGGGGTGGGAATGGGGGGAGGACACAACTCCCTACTTTTAAAGTTTTATTTATTTCTTTATTTGATAGAACATAGAGAAATGAAGAGGAGTGGGGAAGATAGAGAGGAAGACAGATGCTTGTAGCAAGGATTCACTACTTGTGAACCCCCAATACCTCCCACCACCCCCACAGATAGGGACTGGGGGCTTGAACTTGGGTCTTTGCTCATTGCTGTGTGTACTCAACAGGTGCTCCACCACTCGGCCCCTCCCTGTATTTATTTATTTATTTATTTATTTATTTATTTATTTATTTATTTATATTTTGAATATCTTTGTGGCAGGTGTAATTGACAAAATGTCTAGAAAGAATATATATATTTGAACTGGAATCCTTGAGCTGGGCCCTTTAACTTCATACTATGTGTACTTAACCCAGTGCCCTACAATTCAGACCCCTGGATAAATACTTCTTAGGAGATTGAGAGAAAGCTGGATAATGACACACCTAATTAAGCATGCAAATTATAGTATACAGAGTCTCAGGTTCAAGCTACTACTCCCTATCAGCAGGGGGAAAATGCAGTACTGCAGATGCCACTCCTTCTTTCCCTCTCTAATTCCCCCTTTCCTTGTGATTTTTTTTGTCTCTAGCCAATAAAGAAAGAAATACATAATGAAATGATTAAAATTAAAACAAATACAATGAGATGATTAAAAACTGAAACAAGATATTGTGGAACTCTGCTAGTTAACTGTAAAGGCCTAGTTAGAAAATGTTTAGTAATACGGATTGATTTTCCTCATCAAACCAAAGTCCAGGAAGGAAATCATCATCGAGGACTAGGGATGTTTTCTTACTCAATAAACTTTCTTCTCAGATATCACAATTATTTTAGAAAAGGGAAGAGGGTCCACTAAAAAGGTTCTCCATAATCTCCTATCAGTGGTCAGACTTCCATAGGTGGCAGTTAGGTCAAATGACCATGTCTGGTCATGAGGAAAATTTGAGAAAACAGTTCAAATGGATCTTTCAATATCACAACTAAAACAAGACTCTAGTAGTAAAGAAGTAAGGATGGGGCAGGAAGGAGAAGATTAACAGTATGTGACAAAGGAACACTGAGGCAGGATGACGATATAGGGAAACTTAATTTATAAAAAGAATAGGAGAGCTATCAAGGGAGGGGATTGCATAAGTAGCTGTGAGGGTGGGCATTGTTTGGAAATGTACCTCTCTTATCCTATAGACTTGTCAATATTTCCATTTTATAAATGTTTTTTTTAAAGTTGCCCCACATTTCCGGTAACCAGCATTAAATACATAAATTTATTTAAAAAAAATACAACAGCATGGTATTTTAAAACATGGTTGCATCTATTCACAAAAATAATTAGGTAAATGAAACTTTTCATAAACTGAAAATAAAAGCATATATTTACCCTATGTTTTCAAACACATAGTATCCTGCTACTGTGGAGGGTGGTTTAGAAATATTTCATTGGTTTCTCCTGAACCACCCTCCACAGTAGCAGGATCCTTATGCCGGTCCTTGGACTTTGCACCACCTGCACTTAACATGCTGCGCCACTGCCTGACTCCCTGGAAGTTCTCCTATTCTTTATTCCTCTGGGAGTATGGACCAAATTCTTTATGGGGTGCAGAAGGTGGAAGGTCTGGCTTCTGTATTGCTTCTCCACTGGACATGAAAGTAGGGCAGGTTGATCCATATCCCCAGCCTGTTTCTATGTTTCCTTAGTGGGGCAGGGCTCTGGGGAGGTGAGATTTTGGGATACATTGATGAGTATGTCTACCCAGGGAAGTTAGGATAGAATCATGATCACATCTGCAACTTGGAGGCTGAAAGGCGATAAGATATGAAGCAGAACAAAATCATTATTAAGAGGAACCAAAAAGTAGGAATAGAGTAGATAAAAATAGTGATTTCAGGGTAGCTATTTTAAAGTAGCTGAGGAATCTACATTAAGTATGTTCCTAGGGCCCATGACTTTCTTTGATTTGCTTGAGTTTGATAGCTAACATGAAGGTGTACAAACATAGTGTCTGGAAAGATGATATCAGAGTTGAAGATAGGGCTAGAAAGCTAGATTGGAAACTTGAAGAAAATCTATGAACAACACTCACCTTTTATCCCCATCATCCTCACATGGGGCCCTTACATATTCAGATTTAGCACAAGATCCTGTGTAAACTCTGAATCATTGTTGGTTTGAGCTCAGAGTTCTTATCCCATGATTTCTCTATCCAGCCATCTGCTGATGTAGATGGATCCTTTTTATTTTATTTTATTTTATTTTATTTTATTTTATTTTATTTTATTTTATTTTATTTTATTTTATTTGGGAGTTAATGGTTTACAGTACAGTTGTTGGCATATGAATGCAATTTCTCATCTCACCAAGAGGATGTCTGCAAAATACTCACTCCCAAATCATATCCATCACCATGTACCAGGATCTGCAAGCCTTCGCACCCACACATCACCCCTGATTACCCTGAATTCCCCCAATCCTTCTTCTGTCCTCCTTCCCAAGAGGCCTTTGCTGTGGTGCAATACACCACCTACAATAGACTGAAAATATTCTGCACAGCAAAATAAATCACCACTTAAATAGACTCCTTAGAGAATTGGAGACTATTTTTACATGCTATATATCAGACAAAAGATTGATAATCACGATATACAAAGAGCTCACCAAACTCAGAAGCAAAAAATAAAAAGTCCCATGCAAAAGTGAGAAGAAATTAACAGAATTCACCCAAAAAGACACTGAAAGTGTCAATAGACATGCAAAAATGCTGCAACTTGCTGACTATCAGATAAATGAAAATAAAGACAATAATAAGATACACATCACATCACATCAGTGAGAATTTCATACATCAGAAATGATAGCAACAACAAATGCTGGAGAGGCTGTGAAGGCAAAGGAACCCTCCTGCACTGCTGGTAGGAAGGTAAACGGATCCCTCTTCTATGAAGAACAGTCTGGAGAACTCTCAGAATGGACCTACCCTATGACTCTGCAATTTATTTCTTGGGGATCTATACTAAGAAATCAAACACACCCATCCCAAAAGATCACCGATGTTCAACTATGTCATAACAGCACAATTTTTTAATAGCCCAAATCAAAAAGCAACCTAGGTGTCTAACAGCATATGAGTGACTAATAAAATTGTGGTGTATATACACAGTGAAATCTTATGCAGCTTTTAGGAATGATCAGTGCACTTTCTTTAGGTTGTCTGGGGTGGTGCTTGAAGGAATCATGCAAAATGAGAAGAGCCAGAAAGAGAAGGATAAATTTGAAATGGTCTCACTCATGAGCATGACTTAAGAAACAAGAACAGAAAGGGGAAATGCAAAGTAAGACTTAGGCTGGTGAAATATTGTACCAACATGTATTCTTAAAACAAACAGACTTTTTCCCTTTAACTGTCATCAGTTTATAATGAGTATCAGTCATTTTCCATGCTTCCTGATGTTTCTGAAATTTATTGTAGATTCATTTTTAACTAATCCTGGAAAATAGCTAATGTGCTTTGTTGTTCTAGGTAGGATTTGTGAACATGCACAATCTACTGGAAGTTTGAGAAAGATCCTAAGGAGTCAAATAAGAGGGGCTGTGTAGTGGCACGCCTGGTGGATCTCACGTGTTACAATCCTTAGGGACCCAGGTTCAAGCCCCCATGCCCCACCTGCAGGGGCAAAGCTTTGCAAGTGGTAAAGCAGTGCTATAGTTTCTTCTCTTTCTCTCTCTCTCTCCCTCTCTCTCTCCCTCTCCCTCCCTCTCTCTCTCTCTCCCTAACCTTTCTTCTTGATATCTGGCTATCTCTATCCAATAAATAAATAAATAAATAAATAAATAAATAAATATAATAAAACAAAATTTTAAAAAGTCAAATTAGAAGAATTCAGACTACTTGTATTATACTCAACTTCTCTCCTTGGTTTTCTATATTTCTATGATGATGCCACTTCAATCTCCATATTATTTTATCTGGGTATGTATATATGGAATTTTTAAATCTTTATTTATTTGCTGGATAGAGACTGTCAGAATCTGAGAGGGAAGGGGGTTATAGAGAGGGAGAGAGACAGAGAGACACCTGCAGCACTGCTTCACCACTTGTGAAGATTTCTTCCTGCAGGTGGGGGCCAGGGGCTGGAACCTGGGTCCTTGTGCACTGTAACATGTGCGCTCAACCAGGTGTGCCACCACCTGGCCCCTGCAATTGTGGAAATTTATCCTTCCTTCATACCAAAGCCTCACCACATACATACTTCAAAATTCTTTAGTGCCCATATAACCAGGACCGAAGCTACTCTAAATCTACAGCAGAGTAGATCTTCAAGCAATCCAGATGTCTCTCTAAGGAAAACAATGTGTGCAAATTCATAATTAAAGAATGCATTTGCCATCTCATTACCAATCAATATTACTTGTATTGAAATTGATTGCTCTCTAACCTTCATAAGCACCATTATTAGACTGGGGGCAAATCAATATAATCATTGACTTCTTAGTACTTAGGAAATAAAACAAATGAAAAGTTGCATCAAGTGATTGTTTAAAGCAACAAAGAGAAATAACAACAGAAATCTATCCAACATTTTGATTAATTAATTTATGAGATAGAAACATCATTACTCCTGTATTTACAGTATGGAGGATCTAACTCAATACTTTTAAAATGTTTTTATTTATAAAAAGGAAACACTGACAAAAATCATAGGATAAGAGGGCTAAAACTCCATACAATTCCCACTACCAGAGCTCCATATCCCATCTCCTCTCCTGATAGCTTTCCTGTTGTTTATCCCTCTGGAAGCATGGACATTATGGGATGCAGAAGGTGGAAGGTCTGGCTTCTGTATGTGATGTACTCAAGTCTAATGTTCTACCTGGATCACAATTATGTGATGATTTTTAAATAAAACTATAGCTTTGAAATAAACCATCACTGTGAGTATTCCTTTGTTTTTTAATTTATTAGTTATTTAATAATGATTAACAGGATTATAAAATAACAGGGTTAAAATTCTATACAGTTCCCACTATCAGAGTTCCATAGTTCCATGTCCTATGCCTTCCATTCAAAGCTTCCCTATTCTTTATCCCACTGGGATAAAGACCAAAATTCTTTAGGGGGTGCAGAAGGTATGAGTTCTGACTTCTACAATTGCTTCTCCACCGGACATGGATGTTGGCAGGTTGATCAGTACCCCCAGCCTGTTTCTATCTTCCCTCCCCTGGAGAGGAGGGCTCTGGAGAGGTGAGACTTCATGGCACCTTGGTGAGGTCATCTTCCCAGAGAAGTCAGGATGGCATCAGTGTAGCATCTGCAATTTGGTAACTGGAAGATGGTAAAATATAAAGCACTACAAATTGCTTAATAAACAGGAACCCAAGGGTAGGAATAAGCAGATGAAATTAGAGGCCTTTGTATGGTATGAAGCTAAGCAGTGTATTTTAGGTATGTTCCAAGGTCCATGTGTTTAATGAATTTTGCCTGATTCTGAGAGCTAACATGCAGGTGGACTAAAATTGTCTGGGAAGATAGTGTCATTACCACATTTTTCTGTTGGAATGACAAAACCATGAAAAACAAAGAAACAAAATTATTTGGGACAGACCTTATAATCCAGCCAGTAGTACTTGATCTTGCTATAGAGAAAATGTTTAAAACATCTACATCATAATGAATAATCCCCTCTCTTTTAGTCCTATATGTATTTACTTAAGGAACATATTTTGTAAGCAAAGGGACATATAACAACCATATGGCTAATAATTTACACAATCTGTAAATCATAGCTGAACCTGAACATTCACTTTGTTATAAAGAAATACAGCTATTTATGTAATGATTGAGAAGAATTATGTGTTAAAGAAAAGGGAGCTTTATGTTTTGATTATGTAGGCAAGGGATGAAATTAAAGTGGCCCTAGTTGATTTACGGCTAAGCGTTCTATGACTATATAGTCAGATGGAGGAAATGTATGTTTGCTTTATTTATACCCAAGCTTTTTGAAAGGCCTATCGGCAGTCCTAGAGAAGATATAGTGTTGATTTATTCCAAATCCATCTAAAGTCAGCATAAACTGTAGATTATGGGTAACTTCAAATTCTAAACTATGCATGTTGCTTTTGAATTTCAGTTTGAACCCAATTGATCCTTTAAGACTTTCTTGACTGTTCTGCTCATACTGATGTTGTTCTTGCCTGAAAGCCTGCAGTTACAGGACTAATGGTGACCGTGATAGCAATAGTTTGCCAGAGTTTGAATCACAAAATTACTACATCTTTGCACTTCCAACACGGCCCTAAGAAGATTACAACCTGTGCTTAGTCACATTTCCTTCAAGGAGCTTAGAGACTGGATGCCTGGTGATGGAGCCTACAAGTTCCTTGTAGGACAGGATCCAAGTACATATAGTCATGCAAATCTTTGTAACCTAGATGTAATAGCGATGTTAAGTCTTTCTTTGTCATGTCCAGATCTTTGCTACTTCAGCTTGACGTTTCTCAGATAGACAGAGACAAAGACGCAGAAGGAAAGATGCCATGGCACCAAACTTCTCCCACCATGGCAGGGCCAGGGGTGAACCTAGGTCACAAGCATGGCAAAGCAGTTACCTTCCCAGATGAGCTATCTTGCTGGTCCCAAATCTTTTTTTCTAAGTCTGATGACCTATCCGGTCATCTAAGTGTCTCACAGGGAAATATAGTATTAGGATAAGATAGTTACAATCACATATTTGCAATCTGCACATCACCTAACTCAACATTGTAATGCATGAACTTGTAAGTAACTAATCATCTAGGTAGTAAAAATCAACGTAAAATAAAAATACGAGTGAAACGTGAGACACATGTCCTTGGATCCATAATCTAGAGCAGCACTGTCCTTTATTTCTTTCTGTATTAAGGGACATGATGCATAGCTATGGTGTCTGGTATGTATGGCAGACCATACAAACACACAGTCATTGAAATGTGGTTAGTGTGACTGAGAAACTTGAACTTCTATTTAATTTTGATTCATACATAAACAGTGGCATAAGATTAGTGGCTTCTATGTTTGTCATTGCATAACTATGGATAGATTACAAATACCTACATAGTTGAACACTAAATTTATGTCTGTCTTTTCCATTAACCTGGGAGAAACAGAAGATGCAGTGGGAAGAATTAGCTGTTAACAGTATCTGCAGGACCTAAAATAGCACCTTACATAGCAACATAGCCCAGAGAATAAACCTTGAGCGCTTAGAACAGAGAATCTCCTTCCCTTTGTTCCTTTTTTTTCTCTTCTTATTGTATCAATATGAAAACATGAATATTAGATGGCCCTGCTTAGTAATCATTTCACAACATATATACATTAAATCCTCATGAAGTGTACTTTAAGCATACACAGTAATATGTAGCAATTTTTTAATAAAACTAGACAAATCAAAGAGAGCTAGTCAAAGAAAGTGGTTGTGTTATTCAGGAGAAGTACTACCTTTTCATTCCCAGTAGAAAAACAAAACAAACAACAACAATAACAAATGGGAATAAAATTCATAGATCCTCTCAGTGAAGTGAACAGTTCCTTCATAGAATGGTTTTATTGGGGACACAGCAATGTTATTCAGGTTTCTGGGGTTTTTTTGGTTTTTTTTTGTTTTTGTTTTTAATGTGGAGTTCAGGTCATCATTGCAGAAATAATACAAAACCATGATTCAGAAATGACACCTTCATGGGAAATTAAAATCTGTGATTTGGAAATCTGACTAGTTACAGGAATAAAACTAAGAAAATCTGGATTAATAAATCATTAAAAAAAAACTAAGAATATCTGGAGAAAAAGGTACAATATTAACTTTGGATTTCTATTTTTCTCGTGCATACACAATGCATCAGAATATATGAATACACTTATTGAAAATATTTTTTCTTAATGGTTTTATTTCATATATAATTTAAAACATTTGTTAATAATTCAATAAATTTAATATATTTATTCAGTAGCATTGATATTGTTAAACTTTTAAGTTCAGTGGTCCAGAGGTGGTGCAGTGGGTAATGCTTTGACTCTCAAGCATGAGGTCCCAAGTTCAATCCCCAGCAGCACATGTACCAGAGTGATCTCTGGTTCTTTATCTCTCTTCTATAATTTCTCATTAATAAATAAATAAAATATAAAATAACAACTTTTAAAAATATTTATTTATTTATTCCATTTTGTTACCCATGTTGTTTTATTATTGTAGTTATTATTGTCATTGTTATTGATGTTGTTGTTGTTGGATAGGACAGAGAGAAATGGAGAGAGGAGGGGAAGACAGAGAGGGGGAGAGAAAGACAGACACCTGCAGACCTGCTTCACCGCCTGTGAAGTGACTCCCCTGTAGGTGGGGAGCCAGGGGGCTCAAACCAGGATCCTTATGCGGGTCCTTGTGCTTTGCACCACCTGCTGTTAACCTGCTGCATTATCAGCCAACTCCCCCCAAAATTTTTAAGTTCAGAAAGATAAAGAATTAGAGTCTATGTAGTAAAGTATATGTTTTGTAAAAAATTAATATATGCATAATGGTAATGATATAATATGCTATACGAAAAATAAGCTTGGAATCAAACACTGTAATATATAAAATCACCTTTTTTTAGTAGGCCAGAACTTATATTGTTTATTTATTGCATTTTTTCAGTATTTTGTGATACTGGAGGGGTGGGGCGGAGGCTAATGATTTTCAGTGTTCAGTCTAGAAGCTGACCCATGGGTATATCTTCTTATATCCTTACACCAACGGGTGTCTTCAAAATGCTGAATTCTCCAACCTAAGTCCTTTTATGCTACATCCTTCCAAGCCTCTTGCCATGCTGTCTGTCCCCAGTGTCCCAATTTTTGGTGCAATACACAAAACCTAGCCCAAGTTTTATTTCCCCTTTCTGACCTCCTTTCTTTTCTTTTTCTTTTTTTAATTTTTATTTATGAAAAGGAAACACTGTCAAATCCATAGGATAAGAGGGGTACAATTCCACACAATTCCCACCACCAGAACTCCCCTGATAGCTTTCCTATTCTCTATCCCTCTGGGAGTGTGGACCCAGGGTCATTATGGGATGCAGAAGGTGGAAGGTCTGGCGTATGTAATTGCTTCCCTGCTGAAGATGGCCATTGGCAGGTGAATTCGTACACCCAGCCTGTCTCTCTCTTTCCCGAGTGGGGCAGGGATCTGGGGAAGTGGGAGTCCAGGACACATTGATTGGGTCTTCTGTCCAGGGAAGTCCGGTTGGCATCATATTAGAATTGTGTCATCCTCTGAAAGGAGGACGGACACCATACTTTATGTTCCACATGAGGAAGATGGGTCCTTAAATTGGGGTACCTTGGAATGTCCCTACTCATGACCACAGAATGTGAGCTCAGATCTACAGGGATACAGAAGTCACATAGGCTCCTAAGCTGAATATGGGCCCCGGATCATATCAAATCTATGGGGTTTACAGTCAACAATATTTATACACCTTTCCCATATTTGGGAGCTACTCTTTTTCCTGATCCAGCTTTCTGGTCCTTTTTTACAGTTATGACATCATCTCCCCAGACAATCACTTGGATCCATCTGCATATCAGATGTCAGGCTCAGGAAACAAACAAACAACAACAACAATAACAACAAAACTGACCTCCTTTCTTAAGTTCCACAGACAAATGAGGTCAGCCAGTGTTCATTCTCTGGCTTGTCTCACACAAGATGATACTTTTACCTTCTGATCAAGATTCTGCAAAGGAGATGACCTCATCGTTTTGAACAATTGCAGTGTATATCACATCTTCCTCAGCCCCTTGTCTGTTGTGAGACATCTGGGCTGCTTCGACATTTGGACAATTACAAATTGTGCTGCTGTGGACACAGGTATGTATAGATCTCTTTGCTTGAATGTGATTGGATCCTTTGGCTATGTCACCAAGAGGGCAATTCCTAGGTCTTAGGGTAGATTGATTTCTAGCATGCTGAGAAGATTCCAAATTGTTTTCCATAGGATTTGGACCAATTTTCATCCCTACCAACAGTGTAGAAGAGTTTCTTTTTCCATACTTCCTCACTAACATTTGTTGCTTATATGACTTTCTCACATTAGTGTCTTTATTTGCATTTCTTTGTTAATCAGTGGGTTTGAACATTTTTTTCATAGGTCTGTTGGCCCTTCTTCTTTGGAGAAGATTCTGTCCATGCCCTCTCTCCATCTTCTAATGTGGCTGTTTGTTCTGAGTTTGGTGAGTTCTTCATATATTTTGAATATTAGACCTTTGACTGATGTAGTACAAGTAACAATATTCCCCCATTCCATGGGGAATATCTTGGTTTTGTGGTTTGTTTTTTTTTTAACATGCAGAAGTTTTACAGTTTTATGTAGTCTCATGGGTTTATTTTGTTTCTGTTGTCCTCACAGTTGGATTTGAATTATTAAAGATGATTTTTAGATTATTTAATTTATTTATTTTGGATAGAGGCAGAGAGAAGTTGAGAAAAGTAGAAGATATAGAAAAAACAGAGAGACAGAGAGAACCCTGCAGCCCTGCCTCACAACTTGTGAAGCCTTCCCCCTGCAGGTAGGAGACCGGGGGCTTGAACCTGGGTCCTTGTGCATTTTAACCTTGTGCTCAGCCAGCTGTGCCACCACCTGGCTTCAAAGTCTTTTGAAAGCAGATATTTGAGATAGTTCTTTCTTCTAAGTGTTTGCTAGTTTCCGGTCTAACATCTATTTGGAGTTTGCTTTTGTACATGGTCAAATACAGAGTTCCAACTTCATTCTTCTGCACATTTCAACCTAATTTTCACAACACAACTTGTTGAAGAGACTTTCCATTTTCCATTGAATGTATCAGGACCTCTTGTCAAAAATGAGATATCTGTAGGTGTAAGGGTTTATTTCTGAACTCTCAATTCTATTCCACTGGAGGATATGTGTGTGTGTGTGTGTGTGTGTGTGTGTGTGTGTGTGTGTGTGTGTGTGTGTTCTTATTTTGTTCCACTATCAGGCAGTTTTTATTACAATAGTCCTACAATGTGCTTTGAGGTCAGAAAGTGTGATACCTCCATTCTCATTCTTTTTCTTAGGATTTCTTTGGTAAGCCTAAGTATTTTCTGATTCCAGATAAAACTTTGCTTTGTTTGTTCTAAAAATTGTTAAATTTAACACTGTTTTGTTAAAAAAAATGATTGTATGTCTTTATTTTGGCTAGAGACAGAGAAAAGTTGAGGAGAGTGGGGGAGGTAGAAAGGAAGAAAGAGAGATATTACAGCTTGCAGTACTGTACTCTGAGGCTTTCCCCTTGCATATGGAGACAGGGTACTTGAACCTGGGACTCTGTGCACGGTAACTGGTACCTGCTACATTCTGTGCCACCACCTGGTCCTTAAATAAATAAATCTAAAAACTGGAATGTTTAAATATTCTAAATTAAATATTTTAAAATTATTACCCATATAAATAAGTGACTATACTGTGGAAAAATTGTTTCTACCAGTCTACAATTTTAAGCACCCAGGATGAAAAAAAACAACAAACAAAACAGTATAGCTAACAAGGTAATTTGCATTATGCCAGAAACCCTTGATTTAAATAACAACCAAGACCAAGGTTATATATCCACTATCATTCTTCCTAGGTCTAAGTTTTTATTTTTATTTTTGTATTATCTTTTATTTACTTATTAGGCAGAGAGAGCTAGAAATCAAGAGGAAAGGGGGAGATAGAGAGGAAGAAAATCAGAGAGACAGATGCAGCCCTGGTTCACCACTCACAAAGCTTTCCCCCTGCAGGTGGAGACCAGGGACTTGAACCTGGGTCTTTGTGCATTGTAACGTGTGTGCTCAGCCAGGTGCGCCACCATCTGGTCTATCCTCCAGGTCTAAGTTTGTAAGATGAGCTCCTGTTTGCTTCTGCAAAGCTCTGTGATACATTCATTCCTTCAATGAGACAGGAAAGATTAATGAGAATAATTGGCCCACCATGGATTGTTGGGAGAAGGATTAAATAAGATGAACTGAGTAAAGTGTACAGTCTGGTGAGGAACACACGTAAAGGCTTAGCAGACAGCAGTCACTCCTTCCCTCTCTGCTAGATAGTTGCAGACTTTTTTTTTTATAGGAACACATAAAGGCATACTTGCAAATATTTGATTTTTTTCATGAATAAGAAGCACCTTGAAGAATACAATGAGGGGAATTACCCTCTTCAAACATTTTATGTCAACGAAATCACTAGGAAAAATATTTCCAAAATATTATTAAGAATATAGTTCTGGGCCTTGAAAGGGGTCACGTTCAATAGTTTAAACTAAAGACAAGAGTTTAGCCATAGTATAGTATAATTGGGGCTGCATATTGCATATCTTTTTTTTTTCCTCTTTAAGGTTTAACCTTTAAATTCAATTTTATAATGCACCTGGACCAATGGAATACGAGCAAAGATGATGTATGTTACTCTCAGACAACTGTTTCAAGTTCCAGCTAATGCGTTCACGCTTTCCATCACTCCCTGTGCCACAGGGGTGAATGGGGAGATTGTTCCAAACAGAGAAATAATCTGACAGTCTGGGTTCCAGAAAGAGAACAGCACAAGTTGTGTACTTAACTGCAAGATGGCTTGAAGAACAAGCAGATTGCATTCGGATGTGGAAATTCCCTATCACTAAGACATCAAAAATGACACTAATTTATATGGTGACTAGACCTGGACAGCTGTGCATAGATAAAGCAAGATTATTAGGGCAGTGATGGGCAGAACAGAGTTTGCACTTTGAAGACATAACTGCTTCTCACTTCCAATTGCCAATACCTGTGATGTGAACAGACATTTTCACTTTTCCAGAGTAATAAGAGTTCTGAATTGATGTAGTATAATTTCCCCCAAACTGAAGGGGTTTTGAAATTCGGGATTCCCAAATTGAAGATCGAAGATCTAGGTAGTGAAAGTATACAGGACTAGCAATTGGATCATAACTGTTAGTGACCAGCTCTCAATCAGTGTTTGACAAGGGAATACTTAGACACGATCTTAGTGGCTAAAGTAAGTTGATTTATTCTCCCATCAAGAGTGTGCAAGAAGTGTGCCTACAGATACAGTGCATGCCACTTTGCAGTTCCTTCCCCCCTGAGTCCTCATTATACTGTTACTTCTCTGTACTTAGCACGGCGGTGTTAATATTAGGATAAGGTAGATGCGATCACACCTGTGTGACTTCTACACCACATTTATGGAAGTAGCAACACGTGCGATCGTTGGTATGCATTAAGACTCCTGTGAAGTCGGGTTTTATTTCTCCACCATCATGATTTGAAGTCTTAGGGAACATTTTACCTTTGGAGTCTTTGTTATGTAGGCTAAACTTATCCATGTATATAAAACTAATTTATGTGGAGCCAAGAATTTTCCCTGGCCCCAAAAGCCATCACCAGATGGCAAAGTTCTATAATTAGTAATTTGGATTAAGAGATCAACTTTTTAAAAATATTTATTTATTTATTCCCTTTTTAAAAAATATTTATTTATTCCCTTTTGTTGCCCTAGTTGTCTTCTTGTTGTAGTTATTATTGTCGTCATCTTTGTTGGATAGGACAGAGAGAAATGGAGAGAGGAGGGGAAGACAGAGAGGGGGAGAGAAAGACAGACACCTGCAGACCTGCTTCACCGCCTGGGAAGCGACTCTTCTGCAGGTGGGGAGCCGGGAGCTCGAACTGGGATCCTCATGCCGGTCCTTGAGCTTTGCACCACGTGCGCTTAACCCACTGCACTACCGCTCGACTCCCAAGAGATCATCTTTATGGTAGTAAAACTGTGGACTTAGAAGCACAGTAAAGGGTAAGGTCTTTGACAGAGAGCATAGCTGCCCTCCAGATGATAGCTATTAGGATGCCTGGATGTGAATGCATATAGCGATACATGTCTTCTGTCTGTCTTTTCAATTCCAAAACTTTGACTGTATATATATATATATATATATATATATATATATATATATATATATATATATATATACACACACAATTTTTTACTACATCTCATTTTATCCCAAAGACCTTATTACCTGGTCATGGAAAACCACAGCTTAGTGATTTTACTAAGTTCTTTAGTGTGCACATCTATGGGAAAACATTGCAACAAGAAGACTGTTATGACCTGGATCATGTCCCCCCACAACGTATCTGCTGAAAGTGTCCCCTCCACTTGATCCTGCTTAAATCTAGGGCTCAATAGGTAATTGGACTAATGGAGGCGTCAGTGCAGTGGTCTCATCTGATATAACTGGTGTCTTTACATGACACAGAAATGTCAGCAGTGTGCATGTGATCAGATTTAGTGCAATGTGAGAATACAGTGAGAATCTCGGAAGCCAAGGACAATGGGTGATCTCAGGAGAAACCAGATGGTGGACTTCTTGATCACAGACCGCCAGTCTCCAAAAGTAGGAGGAAAAAAAGAACTATCTTTTTAAAAAACAATTTCTATTTATCTATTATTAGATAGAGACTGAAATTAAGATGGGGGGAGGTAGAGAGTGAGAGAGACAGAGAGACAACCTGCATTCTCGCTTCATCACCCGTGAAGCTTCCCTCCTGGAGATGGGAACCAGGGGCTTGAACTTGGATCCTTGCACACTATAATGTGAGACTTAATTAGGTGTGCCACCACCTAGCCCCCAGAACTATCTTTTTTATATATTTTTTCTTTTTATTTATTTATTTCCCTTTTTGTTGTCCTTGTTTTTTTTTTATTATTGTTGTAGTTACTACTGTTGTAGTTATTGATGTCGTTGTTGTTAGATAGGACAGAGAGAAATGGAGAGGGGGGGAAGACAGAGAGGGGGAGAGAAAGACAGACACCTGCAGACCTGCTTCACCGCTTGTGAAACTACTCCCCTGCAGGTGGGGAGCCAGGGGCTTGAACCCGGATCCTTAAGCCAGTCCTTGCGCTTTGCACCACGTGCGCTTAACCCGCTGCGCTACTGCCCGACTCCCCAGAACTATCATTTTAAAATCATTCTATTGGGGGAGGGAAGATAGTCTATATGACTCTTAGAGTCACAGGTTTATTTTCTTATTTCCCCTTGTAAGCACATCACACATGCCCACAACCATCTTGTCATTTTTCTCCATTTGAAGGTAATAGGTCCTCAACCCCTTTAGATCCTTCTCTTGCCACCCCCCTTTATTGTTCTTGGATCTGTTGCAATAGTCTATAGCTATTTAAAACTAAACCCTGAATTTCCTTTTCTTCTTTTTTCCTTTCTCCTTACTTTTTATCTGGTTGAGAAGACATTTCATATAACAGTTCTTGAAAACCAATAGGAAGTTATTTGCTTGCTTTTAAATAAATATTTACTTATAAAATGGAAATATTGACAAGACCATAGGATAAGAGGGGTACAATTGCACACAATGCCCACCACCAGACCTCTGTATTCCATCCCCTCCCTTGATAGCCTCCCTGTTCTTTATCCTTCTGGGAATATGGACTCAGGATTATTCTAGGATGCAGAAGGTGGAAGGTCTGGCTTCTGTAATTGCTTCTGTGCTGAACATGGGTGTTGGCAGGTGGATCCATACTCCCAGCCTGTCTCTCTCTTTCCCTAGTGGGGCAGGGCTCTGGGGAATCGAGGCTCCAGGACACATTGGTGGGTCGTTTGCCCAGGGAAATCAGGTTAGCATCATGCTAGCATCTGGAACTTGGTGGTTTTAGAAGAGTTACGATACAAAGCAGAACAGGTTATTGACTAATTAGGAACCTAAAGGCAAGAATACTGCAGATGAAGATTAGGGTCTCTGTTTTGGAAAAAGGTAGTAGGTCTATTTGAGTTATATTCCAAGGGGCCCATGATTTTAGTAGTTTTTTTCCTGAGCCTGACATCTGATATGCAGGTGGACCCAGGTTATTGTCTGGGGAAATGCTACTTTCTTTCTCATGTTTCTTAGGTTTGTTTCAATCTCTATCTCTCTCTCTCTCTTTCTCTCTCTCTCTCTCCCTCTCCCTCTCCCTCTCCCTCATCCTCTCCCTCTCCCTCTCTCCCTCTCTTTCTCTCTCCTTCATTGGGAGGGTTAGTGGTTTACAGTAATAGTAAATACAGCCATTGCTGTATGTGCACAATTTCTCAGTTCTCTTCCGGACATTGTAGCCCCCACCTAGGTCCTTCTGCACTAGCATACACCAGGACATAAAACAGTCATTATTTAGTGAAACATCCAGTGAAGTGACCCACGTTAACTATGAGGGAGGCCTGACTAATGACAGGATTAGAATAATCATTTCTTCATTTAACAGTCTAGAAATTAATATCATATCTACATATAATTAAATGAATCACCTTCTTCTGAAATATGGTCAAATTATTTTAGACTCTACTAGCAATTAAATCAAGCAGATCTTATACTGAGCTAATTTATTCCTCAGAAATCAACAAAATCTGTCTCAAAATAATGATTGGGTCTATTCTTATTCTGTGGAACTTTACAATAAATCTTATATGGCTTCATAAAATTAGAAATTGTAAATTATACTTTATTAAGCTCCTTGTCCCCATAAGTTTTTATCATCATACTTCTGTGAAAGCACTAAAACCATAATGAGCTCTCCACATAGTCCCTGCTGTGCTCCCCATAATAGAGTGAACAGTTAAGGTCTCCAAAACCTGAATGTGTGTGACAAACAAGGTGAGTTCATAGAGAAAGTCACCGTGTGAGGGGGTAATCTGTGGACTAACTCCAGCCTATATGGAAAATGGGAAAGAAGACGAGAACAGGAATTGTACTGACACTTGAAATGGCTCAGTCGTATGGAGAGAGAATTGTAGAATGAGTAACAGGGAAAAGGAAGGCATTTCTACGTATTACTTCTCCAAAATTACCACTCAAAATATTGTCTTTAAAGTAGCAAGTGTCGGATCAGGTGGTAGCATACCTGGTTAAAGGCACGTATCAGTGTGCAAAGACTCAGGTTCAAGCCCCTGGCCCCCACCTGCAAGGGGAAAGCTTCATGAGTAGTGAAACAGGACTGCAAAGTGTCTCTCTGTCTCTTTCCCTCTCTAATTCTTCCTCCTTCCTCAATTTCTTTCTGTCTCTATCCAACAATAAATAAATAACACAGTATAATTAAAAATAGAAAGTATTGTTTTTGATTCTCATGTTTGCAAAGGAGGGGTTATCACCATTTTCTTCCCATTGTAAATATCTACAACATTGAACACAAACATATAAAGCAATAATTTCATGCATGGAAATACAGAGCACCATTTTTTTTTCTTTCTTTAGAGAATGTATACACAGATGGTGAGTGGCAAAATGCTCAACTTTAGCATGAGACCACATTGCTTTTTAGATATTTATTGTTTTGTTTTAATGACAGAAATGCAGAGAGAGAGAGAGTAAGAAAGAGACAGAGAGAGCCAGCAAGAGAGAGAGAGATGAGCTCTGCTTAGCTCAGATTTGTGGTGGTGGGACTTTAGAGTATTTTGCATAATCATTAAGCTATCTCACAAGACCCTCCAGGGCATATTCTCAAACCTGGTACCAGGAGGTAAAGACAAATAGCTGTAATAGTTGTCTCACTGTTCAGTGAAGGCTGAGACTGGAGTTTCAAGGTTATGGTGGTTGTTGAAATTTAAAGAATAAGATGAGAGAGATTGGAAATTTAAAAAAAAAAGTTCACAAAAAAAGTGTCCAAGTCTGAGGCTTTGCTTCTTCCTTAAAGATTATACTAAGTTATTCATGTACTTAAAACAGTCTATACCACCAGCTCAGGACTGTAAGCAGGAAGGAGGTTATATTTCATGTATTTTTTTTTGTTTCATTGTCGCTGAGGCTTCTGCAAGACTTCATATTTGCATCATTCTGCCATTCTCAGCGGCCTTTATGCATTTCAGTTTCAGTGAAAATGAAACAGAGAGGGAAAGACCCCAGGTGAGCAATTTGGGCAGAAAAAAACTTATTGTGACTTCCATGGGAAGAACTGACTAGTCTGAACACTGTGAGTGGGTCAGTCGCACATGGTCAGTTACTGGTCTTGTGTCTTGGTGTCTGGTGCTAGGCTGATAGAAACCCAGAAGTTTGGGAGTCTGGCGGTGGTGCAGCGGGTTAAGCACACATGGCATAAAGCGCAAGGACCAGCTAAGGGATCCCAGTTTGAGCCCCCAGATCCCCACCTGCAGGGGAGTCGCTTCCCAGGCGGTGAAGCAGGTCTGCAGGTGTCTGTCTTTCTCTCCCCCTCTCTGTGTCTTCCCCTCCTCTCTCCATTTCTCTCTGTCCTATCCCACAACAAGGATGTCAATAACCACTACAATATTAAATAACAAGGGGCAACAAAAGGGAAAATAAATTAATAAATATAATAAGAAGAAAGAAAGAGACCTAGAAGGTGAAAGGCCCCGGAAAGAGATTATTGAGGGTAAGAACTCTGAATCAATTGGCTTACATATAAGGGCCATATTCAAGGACATAGGGTCACACTATCTGTAAAAATTTACCAAACTTGTCAGGACCATTCCATCAAAGGTCAGCAAAGTCCTACAGCAAAAATAAATAAATAAATAAATAAATAAACATAATTAACATGTTTTTGTGTATGTGTTTTCAAGGATTTAAATAAAATAATAGTTTTGAATATTGTAATTGTTAATTTATGGGATACAGGCAGAGATGAATACAGAGGAAAGGGGGAGATAGGTAGAGAGAGAGGGAGACACCTGCAGCACTGCTTCCTCTTATAATGCTTGCCCCCTTCAAGCAATCAGCCAAGGGCTTGGACCTAGGTCCTTGCTCTTTGTAACCTAGCTCAACCAGGAGCCCCATTACCTAGACTTTCTAAAATAATTATTAAAATGAAAGATTATATGGTCTCAAACAAGAAATATAAACAATCAAAGAAAAAATGATGACATTACAATTGCAGAAAAATACAAGTTAAAATCCAATAACTGGGCTTAGTAGCAGATTAAAAATTCCGGGAAAAATAATAAATACACTTAAATAAAGATCAATTGAAAATACACACACACACACACATACCAAGAAATAATACAGTAAAGAATATTTAAGAGGAGATTTCTGGGGCTGGGCTACAGCACATCCTGCTGAGCACACGTTATCATGCACAAGGACCAGGGTTCAAATCCCCAGCACCTACCTATAAGGGACAAATTTCAGGAAAGGTGAAGGAAGTCGTGCAGATGTCTTCTGTCTCTCTTCTTTTCTACCTTCCCCTACCTTCTCAACTCCTATATGTCCTCAAATAAAGAAGAAAAGAAAACAAAGCATGGACGAGTGGTGGATTTAATTGCAGGCATCGAGTAATAACCCTGGCGGTGACAAGATAAGGGTGTGATCTGGAGGGACGAGGGCTAATCTGATACATTTCTGTACCTCCCATTCAATTTTCTGTGAATGCAAAAATGCCCTAAACATCTAGTGTTTATTACAAAGAATATTGTAGGGGAGAGTGGAGGCACACTGAGTTAAGCATCTACTTTACCATGTAGAAGGACTCAAGTTCAAGTCCTGGTCCTTCCTGGGTGAAGAAAGGCTACAGGTATCTCTCCGTTTCTTCCACTCTCTTTCTACTCCCCCCCCTCTTAATTTTTCTCTGTCCTATAAATATTTTTTTGAAAATTAAATAGCAAATAAATATTTGCAGGAGCAGTGGACTCATTGCCATGCAAACAGGAAAGTAAGACCCAGTGATGACTCAGGTGGCAATAATAAAGTGAATACAATAAAATACTTAATCACACCACACCTTAAGAAAAATACTATCATATATTATTAACAGATATTATGGACATTACATATGATACACATACACACAGACATATATATGATATTTTTTTCAATAGCATGCAAAGAACATACACAAGTCTATAGTAAATATAACATAATATAATCAAAGACTTTTCCCCTCCATTTTTCTTTTTTTTTTTTCTCCAGAGTGGTCACTGGGATTCAGTTCCAGCAACACTAATCTACTGCACTTGGAGGCCATTTTTTCTTTCGACTTTTCTTAAGTATTATTAGATAGGACACAGAGAAATTGAGAGATGCTGAGAGCTAGAAAGACAGACATCTGTAGACCTGCTTCACCCCTACTTAAATGTCCCGACTATAGTATGAGGAGAGGGGACTCGAACTTAGGTCCTTGTGCTTGCTAAACCAGGTGCGCCAATGGCCAGCTTTTAATCAAAGACCCGAATACACATTTCACAAAAGAAAATAAACTATGACAATTAGCAGACTGAATACTGCACACTGTCATTAGTATTAAGAGGAGAAAAAAATCCACAATAAGACACAATTTTCGTAAAAGTGGTTGAAATGTCAACGGTCAACATGCAGAGTGGTGTCAAGGATATCCAGTAACTGTGCTTTGTGGCTACAGAACAGAATTCTGCAAAATCATCAGAAAAATGTCTGGTAATTATTTTTCATGAAACTAAATACACACTCACCTTATGACTAAGCAGTTCTACTCCAAAGTATCTACCCATGGTCAATGTGTAAGAATACTCAAAGACACATTTGGCATAATAATGAACACATAGGTGAATCTCACATGTTCATAACAGAAGTAGGTCTGAAAAACAATTCCAGCTTTCATTCAGACAATGGAAGAACAGAGTATGTAGGCGTTTGCTCAAGAGTTCACAAAACCTAACTGTATTTCCCAGGAATACTGCAAAATGACTGAGAATATTTCTCTAGCTTCGAATTTATTAATTGCAGAGTATTTACATCATGGGAAATGCAAACATGCTACCTTTTCAGAATTGATATTTTTGCAATCCAGATGCTAACATTTGCCAACAAATTACTGAATAGAGTTAAAAAAATAAAATGAAACTAACTACCTGTGTGCTAATTACATATGTGAATCTCAGAAGCATTATATTGAGTAAATGAAGAATACAGAAAAATCGCTGTCTTATTTATACTGTTCTTATAGTAGAAAATCCAGAATGCACAAAAGCAGCTTATTGTCATAAACATCAGAATGGTATTGGCTGTTTATAGAGGTTAGACGTTTCTGGATAATAAGTGATCATTTCCTCATGAACATAATCACTCTATTCTCTCTCTCCCTCGCTCTCTCTCTCTCCTATCTCTTCTCTCTCTCTCTCTCTCTCTCTCTCTCTGTATGAAAAATGCATTGACTACTATGAATCTGAATCTACCCTAAACCAATAAAGCTAAAAAAAATCCATTGGATAATTTGCTTAATGTATGTGTATCTTGTTGAATATAAATTCTGCCTCAGGAAAATATAACCCCCAAATATATATGAAAATAAGCCTAAGGAAATAGGATTTACTTAATGAAACAAACAGTAGTCAGCTGAATAGGAGGACAAATGCAGTGACTTTGTATGAAGTAGCATGGGTCTATGCTTAGTATTGCTACTGCTCTTACTCCTTAACACCATGCAAGGTAAATCACCTATAACATCTCAAAAGACTTTTCTCAAAGTATCGAGTTTACTCAATATAACAATATAACAATATAGCAGCAATATAACAGATGATCGACTGACCAATATCTCTCTCTCCCTCCCCCTCCCCCTCCCCCCCTCTCTCACACACACACACACACACACATGCACACACAAATCCATCGCCATGTTTTTTTTTATAATGAAAAATGTCCCCTTTTGTTTTCCACTGAACTATTTTCTAACTCCAACCTTTGCACATCATATAATTTCTATGTTGAACTTATTTGCCAAAGTCATGTGTAATGTAAACATGGAACAATAACAATGATTCAGTACATTGTCTTGTCATTTCTAGTATCAAATCATTTGGAATATCCTACTAAACTATAGGCAAGCACAAACTTTTCCTTACTCCTGTCTCAGCACACTGTTTATATCTCCACCCAGCACTCTTACTTTTCTCTGCTTTATGACTTTTTTATAGCAGACTTTATATCTTCACGAAAACAGTTGAGCCTTGAGGCCAAAGACAATATTGTGTTCATATTTGCGTCTCCAAGCTCAAGCATACACATGGGTTTATACTGGACTCAGAGACCACTAGATATCTGATAAACTGGCTTCACTCTCTTTCAGAATCTCTTTATAGCCCATCAGTGGCGTTCCTATATAGCAGAGGCTGTGACCATCACTTTATATGGTATCAACTTCAGTGGGCTTATCCAAGAGACTGTATATTTTATTCCTTTCCAATTGTATTCTATCAAACCTTTGCCATTCTTGGTGTCCATGACAACAGCAGCAACAACAAAATCCATATTTAGAGAAGTCAAGGAAAGGAAAAAAAAAAAAGAAAAGAAAAATATCTTTTACTAACTATAATTGGAAAAAAAAACTGCTATGTATTAATTCTGTTCTCCCTATTTGTCTGTCTTCTATTTTTCACAAAAGCCAAAGTAATGTAATTTAAATATGAAGAAAACTGAATTTATGGTTGATGGTCTCCTGTTGAAGGTTAAATAATTTTTAGATCACAGAACTAGTGCTACTTCTAAACTCATTTTCTTTTCACTTTGCTGCAGGCGAAGCAGGGCAAGGGGTCTAAGATTGCATCTTGCAGATCTTGTGGTGGGATTACAGTGTGGAATCATACAGATTCCATTAGCGTCAGGTGACGTGAGCATCTGTCCACACAAGCAGAGACAGAAAGGAGAAATAAACATTCACAGGTGTATATGGCCCATTTAGAGGAAAAGGCCCTTAATTTTCCAGTACTCCTATTTTTTTCTTTCTTCCTTCCTTCCTTTCTTTCTTTCTTTCTTTCTTTTTTTGGTTAAGTATATTTTAACATCATTCATCATTACCACAACCAAAGGTTGGTGTAAACAAACTACTCCACCCTCTACAGTGGATCTGAACCAACCAGTCTTTAACTTTGGTGCAATACTCTAAACCCAGTCCAAATTGTTTTGTGTTTCCTTTTCCATTCTTACTTTTCAACTTCTGCCAGTGAGTGAGATCATTCCTTCTTTATCCTTCTCTTTCTGGCTTATCCCACCTCACATGATTCCTTCAAGCTCTATCCAAGATGAGAAGAAAGTGAACTCATTAATTTTACTAGCTGAGTATATTTCCATTATGTATGTAGACCACAATTTTCTCAGCCACTCATCTGTTGTTGGGCACCTAGGTTGCCTCCAGGCTTTGGTTATTACAAATTGTGCTGCTATAAACACAGTGTACACAGATCTTTTGGGATGGGTGTGTTTGGTTCTCCTTTACTTGTTTCGTAAGTCTGACACAAATGCATACATTTTAAAGTGATTTGTCATGGTTTAATTTGACATACTGAGTGATCACCACATTTTAAAATGTGAATTGCTATTTTGTAGAAATTACCCAGTGTTTACATTTCAATAAATAGCAAATCCAAAGTCCTGTCTTACTCTATCTTATCAATGTTCACCTTAATTTTGTCTTTGGAATTTTATGGTAGTCACTGGTAGAGTTTTCTGATAGAATGCTTTCACTTAGTCTCTGTGAGCCACTCGTTCCGTATCCTGTCAGAGCTTGGTACTGTCAGTGTGTTTTATGTTAGCAATTCTAATGAATATGCACTTAGAAATTGCTCTAGTTTTAAATCATGTCTTCCCAGTGACAAATGATGTTGAACGTCTTTCCGATGTGTGTCACTTATTTATCTTCTTTGGTGAGATGTATGTTCAGATTGTTTGCCTATTTGTTTTCTTGTTAAGTTTTAAGCCTTTCACCCTCCCTCACCTCACCCCCCGCTGGTTAGTGTTTAAATGGATATCCTCAAGCAAATATGTGACATAAAATATATCCTTGGTCACGTGGTGCAAAGCTCAGGGACCAGGCGTTAAGGATCCTGGTTCGAGCCCCTGGCTCCCCACCTGCAGGGGAGTCACATCACAGGCAGTGAAGCAGGTCTGCAGGTGTCTCTCTTACTCTCCCCATCTCTGTATTCCCTTCCTCTCTCTTATTTTTCTCTGTCCTGTCCAACAAGGAGGACATCAATAACAACAATAATGACTACAACAACAATAAAAAATAACAAGGGCAAAAAAAGTAAATAACAAGGGTAGCAAAAGGGAAAATAAATATTAAAAATTCATATATATATATATATATATATATATATATATATATATATATATGGCCTTGGTGTGTATTTTATTATAGTGTCTTTCATAGAACACAGGCTTATGGTTTATCTAATTTAAGATATCCATTTCATAGTTTTTTCTTCTTCTGGACTATGTTTCTAGTATCATATCTAAAACACACGTTAACAAACTGGAAGTCATATAGATTCTTATCCTGTGAATTTTTTTGTTAAGAGGTAATGGTTTTTAATGTTTAACATAGGTCTGTAATCTAATTTGAGTTAATATTTTATCAATCATAGAGTGTATTTTGAGATTCATTTTTTCATGTTGACATTTATCTGCTACACAGCAAGTGCTGTAAAAATATCTTATCTCTATTGAATTGGCTTTGCCACCTCTGTAAAAAGACAGATGATGTATGTCTGTGTGCCTATTGTTAGCTCTAGCTGTATGTCCCATTGATGTATATGCTTATCAATTTGTCAGTAACACATTCTATAGTTGGCGCTATATCTCTACATTGCGGTTCATTTTTTTTTAATTGTTTGACTTCTACTATATTTGTCTTTCTCCAAAAATTTAAAGTATGGTGATACATAGAAAAACAAGTACATATTGATCTTTTCAGGGGAAATAGCCAAAGATCAACATATGAATAATTAAGTCCTTGACAATGTTTTCATTCAATTTCACATATTTCCTTTATATGGTTTACTTATATCTCGCTTAAACTATTTCAGTAGTATTTTGTAATTTTCAACTTAAAGGTCTTTTCTTTAAAAAAAAAATTATTCCCTTTTGTAGCCCTTGTTATTTTATGGTTGTGGTTATTATTGTTGTTGTTGTTGACATTGTTATTGTTGGATAGGACCGAGAGAAATGGAGAGAGGAGGGGGAGACAGAAAGGGGGAGAGAAAGACAGACACCTGCAGACCTGCTTCACCGCCTGTGAAGCGACTCCCCTGCAGGTGGGGAGCCGGGGGCTTGAACCAGGATCCTTATGCTGGTCCTTGCGCTTCGTGCCACCTGCACTTAACCCACTGCACCACCAACTCCCCTGTGCATATTTTCTTAGAAGTCCACTTAAGCAAACCATTTTTAAATGTTCTATGAAGATGCTATTAAGATTAAAATTCCATTATTCCATTTTGTCATGTAGGATTTACATTTAATTTCTCATGTTAACCTTATACCTTGAAAATTTGTCTGACTCACTTGTTAGATGTAGGGTATTTATACATATCATTTCGATTTTTAATTTATTAATCATTTAGTCTATAGACTGAAGCAGTTATGTCTTATCTTTTAGTTTCATTTATATACTTATTTATTTTTGTTTTATTCCCTAAACAGGTTAGTATTTTCAGTAGACTGTCTAATATGACTGGTGAGAAAGGTGTGCCCTCATTTAGTTCTAATGATAAGGGAAAGCATTCAGTCTCTCAATATGAAGCAGAATGTCGTGAAGATACTTTCACAAATGCCTTTTATTAGGTTAATACGTCTCCTTCTATTATTGCCAGTTTGTGTTATGAATGGATGCCGAACTTTTTCTAACACTTTGTTCTGCATCTACTGAGATGATCACAGTTCTTTTAAGTCTATAGAAGTCATGGCTTACACATTGTTGAACATTTTGCATTCTGAATTTATGTGTTGCTGCACTTGAATATGTTCAGAAATATTTATCTATGTCTGACATGTAATGCCACCACTTGATTTTTTACATAGATGTGTGTATATAACACATGACATATATATAATGTTATTTATATGTCATATATATGATATATGTATACAATTTTTTGTTTCTCTTTTTCTATTTTCTGGATGTCATTGTATATAATTAGTATTCCATTTTCTATAGGTATTCAGTTGAGCCTATCAAGCAAAAACATCTAACTATGGATCTGAGATTTTTAAATGTGGAATATTTCTATTGTGTATTATCAACTTGATATCAAAAGGTCTCATTTATATACACATCTTTTAAGTTTTGAATACATACAAATTTCAGTACACTGACATGTTTTTATCAGCTTTGATATTTGGTCCCAGTGTCAAGTGTCCTGTTGTCTTCGTCTATCTGCAGAGTCAGGGGTGTTAATTTTCTTGCTCCTGATAATAGTTATTTTTTTTTCCTTTCCTTTCTGCTCTCTTTTATGTCTGTCTAGAGGTTTATCAGTATTCTTGATCCTTCCAAAAAATCAATTATTGGCTTGAAAGACGTTATCATTAATTTTTGTTTTATCTTTTTTAAATTTTTATTTGTGATTATAGTAGTTTACCAGATTGTTAAGATTAATGGGTCTAGTCCCACACCACACCCACCACTAGAGTTTTCTGCCCCCGCCCCCCCCCCCAGCTCCCAGAAACAACCACCATAGTTTTCACCAGCCTTAGTAATTGTTTATTGTGCTTTGCTTGCTTGTTTGTTATAAGTTCATCTATACCAGCTCTCTGGCTTCCACATATGAAAGAAACCAATAGTCTTTACCTTTTTATTTATTTTGCTAAGCATAATCACCTCCAGCTTCATACATGTTGCCCTTAAGGACACAACATCATTTCTTTTATTGCATAGTAATATTCTATGGAATATGTATCCCATAAATTATTTAGTAAAAAGTGAAAACCCTTTACAATATGAAGAGAAATCAGAATATAACTTACTTAACCAATTATCTGTTGATAAGCATTTAGGCAAACTATCCCTACTATTATTATTTTGGTGTTATTGATATGTTCTTGTTTCAATTCTATTACAAATCTTTCATTCTTTTCCTTTAATTTGATTGTTTTTATGAATACTGAGGTTAATGATTTTACATTGTACTAATTTATAATAGAGTTTGTTGTTATTTAACTTAAGAAGGGGTTTGGTGGGGGCTGCTGCAACGTATAAAAGGATTCACAGTGGGGAGCTTGGAACTGGTTTAAACAATACAAGGTTTATTAGGGTGAAACAGGTAAAAGACAAAATAAGCAATTATCAAAAAAGGCAAAATAAGGGTTAAGAATATGCTAGGTCCATAAAGTCTGAGTATAGTTATCATCAAAAGTTTCTCCCATAAGATAAACAATTATCAGTTCTGGTAAAGTTTGTTCATGGCTGTAGAGAGGTCTAAAAGCTTACCAGCTAGCAGAGTCACACGTGTTCAGTTCCCAGGAGAAATAGCCATGATACCTGGTGCATCTCCGCCTAGATTCTTCTGACCAGGAAAAAAAGCAACAGCCAAAGAGAGAAAGTGACTTCCGGCTGGCTATACTTTGAAATCTATCCAGCCCACCCAGAATGCTTTGCACACCAGCACAGACTGGATCTACCCACAGTCTACCATGCACCTGTGCAGATCGCTGCTTACTCTGCAGCCAAGGCTGATGTCAGCACTGTGTCGGGACTTCCATCCATAGCTGCAGGTATACTGCTACACCACAGAGTCATCAAATCTCTATAAGAAACTTTGTTAAGGATTGTTTTGTATTTTTTTCTCAATCAATAATTTTAGCTACCTACTCTCTTATTTTTTTCATTGGAATTTTCTTCTTGAATAAGGCTTAGAGAGTAATATATATTTTTTCTACACCTCCTCAGGTCATTCTCACAGACAGTGTTAAGATCCACTGGTAGATATAAGGATTTTCTGTCTCTAATGCACGAGAGCTTCTACATAAGGGGTTTTCTATTTTATCATTTTGTTTCTGTGAACTTTTTTGAGCTGTAGAGTACAATAGAGTGCCTAAAACTGTATTGCAAACATCCTGGGGCTTAGTAAAACTATCATTATCTAGATACAAGAGAAAACGAGCTTGCAGAAGTCATGTTGAAGACCCTGCTATGCCCTTTTTCCTTGAACAAAAGATATTCACTACATCTTCTACCCTGTAGACATTTAAGATTCATAGAGTTTAGCAGGAAGACACTTTTTTTATTTCCTATATGTAGTTATTTAAAGTTATTCCTAAATTTGCCTTTAAACAAATAAATCAAAACTATTAAATTTGCCATTCAGGCAAATAGAAAATTACAAATATATATATATATATGTATATATATATGTATATATGTATATATATATATATATATATTGCACTCAGATAAAATTTGTATAGAAAGGAGAAATTTCAGTGAAAAAAGAGAGAGAGAAAGAAAGAAAGGCCTCAGAATCAGGCAACAGTTCAGAAGCAGATTGAATACATAGCCAGACAACAGATGCCCTTAGGTAGTATTTATGAGTTCTGTTTAAATAAAATGCAAGGGCATAAAGAGAAAATCAGGGGAGAGTTGAGCTGGGTGTGGTGCACTGTAGGAAAAGAAAGGCTTCTGGGAAAGAATGGGAAGGGGATGAGTGCAGAGGGCACTGGGACGTTGGCAAGTAAGCTGATAGGGGACCTGAGGGAGGTGTGAGAATGCCCTATAGACACCTACCACAGAAAAAAGATAAATTGTAGCCAGGAGTCAACAACTGTACTATAACCCCAAGCCCTCCAAAATTGATTAAAAAGCACCCTTAAATAGTATTCTTTGTGAACTTTCATATATTTTCCTAGAATATAATTAACTATTTGATGTTATTTTATATATGAGAAGATCATCTTTATTTTTTGGAAAAATACTAAGCCATCTGGAAGCTATTAAATGTCTAATGAGAAATTATTATTAAATTACACTTGATATTATTGATGACATCATTTATTTTCATAGTTTATTTGAGAACAGACGAGCTTACTGTATTTATAAAATGTTGTGAATTTGTATTCTGCCCAGCTTGAGGACACTGGGGAATGTTTGTATCCTTAACTAAATGCATGCACTATTGTAGGTTCTCCTGATCTGTAATCAACACCAGTCACTGTGTTTCAGAAAGGATGTCCTTCTATTTGGGGTAGAAATACTCTCTATCCTATTTCCTTTAGCAATTATCACTTTATAGTGGAAAGAAAAGCAAAATGGTTCTGGGTTTGCCATTTCGCTAACTTTAATTTTCTCACCATATGGTATGAAGTATTCTGTAGCAAACACTGTGTCTGCTGTGGTGGTACACAGTTCCCTGAACAGTGATGGTTAGGAGAAACTTAAACTCTCTTCTCCTCACATTTAAGTCCTTGTCCTTGACCAGAATATGTAGTGTTCCCAGTTATGGACCAAATTACTTTTGAGTAAGAACGAAAACAGTCATGGCTGGAAAAGGGACCAAAAAGCTGTATCAGGGAAGAGAGTAGCTTCCAAATATGGGAAAGGGGTATAAATATTGTGGACTGTAGATCAGTTTTCTGGTCCTTTTTCCAGCCATGACATCATCTTCCCAGAGAGTAACTTGGACCCACCTTCATATCAGATGTCAGGCTCAGGACAAAAAAAAAAAACTAGTATAGACATGGGCTCTTTGGAATATAACTAAAATAGGCCTACTAACTATCTACAAAACAGAGAGGCCCCCAACTCTTCATATGAACTATTATAGCCTTTAGGTTCATGATTAGTCAACAATTTGTTTGGTTGTATATGTTAACTCTTTTTTAAGCCACCAGGTTCCAGATGCTACCACGATGCCAACCTGACTTCCCTGGGCAGACAACCCCATCAGTGTGTCCTGGAGCCCCACTTCCCCAGAACCCTGCCCCACTAGGGAAAGAGAGAGACAGGCTGGGATTATGGACTCACCTGCCAATGCCCATGTTCAGCGGGGAAGCAATGACAGAAGCCAGACCTTCCACCTCTGCATCCCACAATGACCCTGCATCCATACTCGCAGAGGGTTAAAGAATAGGAAAGCTATCAGGGGAGGGGATGGGATACGGAGTTCTGGTGGTGGGAATTGTGTGGAGTTGTCCCCCTCTTATCCTATGGTTTTTTGTCAGTGTTTCCTTTTTTATAAATAAAAATTTTAAAAAAGAATTAAAACAGTCTTTTCCCTCATCACTCATCCTCTCACCATAGAGTGACCGCACTGAGGGACAGGGAACATAGAGATAGAGATTAATATAAGGGGTTGTCTGTAAACTCTAATTGCTGTTCTATTGTCTGTAGCAAACTTCCTGTGGAATCTCTGTCACAGAGCAGGGAAAATTGTCATGTGCAGTCATGCCATTTCTAAGGGCAGCTCTCCTTTTTTTTTTTTTTCACATATGTATACTCAAGATAAGAGGGGTATGACTCAACTTAATTAGGAATCCTAATTAAACCACCTGATCTTTGGTGATGTGATTGGTGAAGAAAATAAAGACCATTATCAATAAAGTTCTAAAGTAAAAGTAAATAAATAAAAACAAAGTCCCTCGGCATTTATGAAAACAGAGGTGAAGCTAGAGAATGACAACTCTGCTGACTCCACAGACAATAGTTCTCACCACTTTGCTTCACCCTACTGTTACTTTTGTTAATAAGGGGAACAAAAGAATGGATTATGTTACCTTAATGCTGGGTGCTTTGGGATAGATCATTCCATTCCTTGGGTTGGTAGGTGGCAAACAAAAACACAGGATAGCCAATCACATTTGAGTTTTAGAGAAAGAAGGATTTTTTTTTTTTTTAGTGTACATTCCAAAGATTTACCAGACATGTGTACTTACTGAAGATAAAATGGAAATACACTGACTGAAGATAAAGATAAAATTCATACTGCAGATAAAATGGAACTCCAGTTTTCAGAGCAGAAAAATTTGAAGTAGGATTTGCAATAGTAGTTGGTGGTAGTCATTTCTTGACCACAAAGAACTGTTGAAATGTTTTTTTATTTGTGTGTGAAAGAATGAGAGACCAGAGCACTACTCTAACATGTGAAGTGTTAGTTGTGAACCAGACCTAGTGCATCTCCCTCTCTCTCTCTCTCTCTCTCTCTCTCTCTCTCTCTCTCTCTCTCACACACACACACACACACGCACACACACACACACACACACACGACTATTCTCCCCTAAGCCTGTGCTAAAGCTTCAGAAGACACATCATGTGGAGAATTACTAACTAGGATGCTGGCAAGGAAATGGCAATTAAGTCAATCCCTACAGTCTGGAAAGGGTCACATCTCACGTGCTGAGGTAATTCTCAACCTGTACTTCTCTCTGGTTAATGAGAATAACAGTTTCATTTTTATTGTAATTATGTTTTTGAGCAATCTGTTTATGTAAAAGAGTTGACACCAAGACTGAGGGGAAGACAGGGGACATTTCATTCCTTCTTGAGCCCTACTCATGTGCTTTAAGAAGAAAGACCCAGACATGGCAGCAGGGACAAAGCCAGTATCACAGAGAGGGAATTCCTAGACTAAAGATGCTCTCACCAACAGCTAGTAACAGTGCAATTTAAAATCATTCAGAACAAAGCAGATGCCATTCCTCACAGATGAGCTGGCAGTGTGGTTCTGTGACAGTAACATCCATCTCCAGAGACATACAGGTGTGTAAGACCTTCCCATACACTCTTTCTTTGACCAGAGAAGAATACAATGTTCCAAGATGATAATTGATTAATAAGCTTTAAATTATAAAACATCAGTTTTTGAATGGAGTCTCTCACCACAGAGAGGATGAATTTATCATTGTGTCTGAAGTGGAGCTTACTCAACTCCATTTCTCCAGCTTTAGACACAATTTACTAAAACTACTGATAGCAAAATATTCACTGAAAGCTATTGATGGTAAAAATATTTAGTGAAAGGAAAGCTGATGTCCTTAATGAAAGTAGGTGTGTTCAAATGTAAGCTTTTTGGTATTAAATGTGCTGAAATGATGTTCCAGTTCTCTCTCTCTCTCTCTCCCTCTCTCTCTCTCTCTCTTTCTCTCTCCCTCCCTCCCTCTCACCCTCCCCCTCCCTCTCCCTCTCCCCCTCCCCCCCCTCTCTCTCTCTCCTCTTTCCATTTTTGTTTGTCCTATGTCGTTAAGAGTTCAGAGGCGCCAGCAGGCCAGGCTAGCTTTGCGGTAGAGAGAGATTCGAGGACACACGGCTGGGCCGGGAAGCTGTATTTCTTTATTCACAAACAATGATTCATAAACTAAACCAAACTAATCACCACACAGATCTTTCCTGCATCCTTCTCTTCCCACAGCCACACCAGAACTCTTGAACCACATAGCATAGGGGGTGGGGAGAAAGACAGGCGTGAAACTAGCAAGGGCCAAACCAATTCTCCTGGCGGGGGGAGAGTGAGACCAAACCATTATGAAGCATACAACAATTCCCCCTTTTCTTTTTAACTAAATGACTACAGTATCAGGGGTGTGGGGTGAACAGAAACCTATATCGTACAGGAATTTTCAAAAAAGAAACTGGCACAAACGTGGAGAAACATGTAAGCAAGTAACAAGAACCAGTGTGCTGCCAAGGGAAGGCCTGAGGGGGCCATTTTTTGCCTCTGTGGGCAAAACTTTATCAGCTTAAAAAAAACATTTCCTGCCTCTGGGGGCTTTACTTGGAAGGGCATTTTCTAGCATGGAGGGAGGGTGAGGCCTAGAGTCCCAAGGCATGGCTGCAGTCAGTCTTTGAGAAACCCAGCAGCATAAGGGGAAGCTGCTAGTTTTGTGCAAAGTGTCTGAGGTGTACCAGTGAGTCCAATAGAAGTCCAAAGCAGATGTCCACCGAAGAATTACCAAGGGGTGAATTGTTGTACGTCTGTCTCGATGGGGAATGTCAGCCATCAGAATCCTGTTTTTCTGTAGAGAACTTAACAGCTGCAATTTACTTACTTATGAAACAAAACTTGTAGTGGGTTAGAAGTTTACCACAATTGATAACTCTAAAGTCCCTTCCAGCATGATTCCAAGGCTATTTAAAGTTCAAACAATGAAATGTGGAAAGGCAAACATGAACCATAGAAAGAAAAAAGCCTCAGGCATGAGAATTATTAGCATAACCATAGCAACCTAACATTTCTAATTGAGAAGGAATTTGAGAGTTTTACATATCAACAACGTCTTTTTAACCTTTTGTTACACCCATTTAAGATGGAGACACACCCTAGGTGTGCACAGGTTTTTTTTTTTTAGACCAACTTAGTTAAAATATATTGATTTTTAACTAATTTTTACCTCAGACTTTAAATGTAAGTTAATTTTATCTTTATGAGAATTACGTTGAAAACCTTTTTCATTTAACTTTGATGGTAAGAATTTAGCCTTAAAGTTACATTTTTAACCTTAAAGTTACTGTTTACCAAACTTTAAACACACACATAAACATGGTCTTCAATACACAAGGAGAGAAACTTTTGTTAGTGCGTTGTCCAGCGGTCTTGGGAAGCTTCATTTCTTGGAATTGCAGGTTGCGATCTCTGGACGAATCTCTGCATATTCTAGCTTAACTGCCTTCAGACCCAAGCTGGAGATCTCTGCCAGGGGGCCCAGTTTCGGCAGGAAGCCCGCGGTCTCCAGGTGGTCTGGGATCTGTCCAGACTTCATAGCACGAATAAACATTAAAAATAAATAAACATTAAAAAATTTAAAAAAAAAAAAAGCAGGTCCCATTTGTAGGTAGCACAGTTTAGACAGGAACTGAGAAATAGTGGCCAGGGGACTACCCTGCCTGCTTGCATCTGTATAAAGACCTTGCCTTTTGCAAATGAAAGCTCCTTTGATACATTTTTTTATTGTTGTAGCTATTGTTGTCGTTGTTGTTAGATAGGACAGAAAGAAATGGAGAGAGGAGGGGAAGACAGAGGAAGAGAGAATGATAGACACCTGCAGACCTGCTTCACTGCTTGTGAAGCGACGCCCCTGAAGGTGGGAGCCAGAGACTCAAAACGGGATCCTTACTCTGGTCCTTGCACTTTGCGCCATGTGAGCTTAACCCACTGCATTACTGCCCGACTCACCAAGACCATGCCTATTTCTCTTCACGTGAGTGTAACTACCATTCACTCTATGAGATGCTAAACTCACTTAGTGTAAAGAACATTCCAGTAACTTTATCCAACATTATCAACCACCAATTTCTTCTGACATGAGACCAACCAAGCAAGGTGTCGGTTCTCATGAGAAAATGGAACTTGTGTCAAAACGATATCTACTTAGAGTGGATGCCACCATGGCGGCACAGGGGAGAGAATCTATTTCTTTTTTCTCTTTCCTTTCTTTTCTCCTCCCCCTTTGTACAAATACAGCACTGAGAAATAGTTTTCTACACATGATGTACAGTACTTTGCTGGTATTAATGGCTAATCCAGTTGCCAGGACAAATTGTAATTGTTGCAAAGTGGATGGAGATAGTAAATTTTTGTTTCCCAGTTCTGAAAACTAACCCTGCAAGCTCAGGCTATAGATTTGGGTTCCTCTTAGGGACTGTGAAGAAGAATATGTTTTTTTTTTCTTTTCTAGCTTCTGCTGGTTTGCTGTGAATATTTTATATTTTTCACACACACACACACACACACATTTTTTTCAAAGCCCTGCTCAGCTCTGGTTGATAGTGGTGCAGGGGATTGAACTTGGGAACCTGGAGCCTCAGGTATGAGAGACTCTTTGCATAACCATTATGCCATCTATCTACCCTCCACCCTTGATGAACTTCTTTTAAAATGTTATTTATTTATTTATTTTTACTGGATAGATACAGAGAGAAATTGAGAGGGGAGGGGAGATACGGAGGGAGAGAGATGCTTCACCACTCAATCGTGAAATTTCCCCCTTGTAGGTGGGGACCAGAGGCTTGAACCCAGGTCCTTGCACACTCTAGCATGTATACTTAACCAGATGCACAACCACCTGACCTCCCACCCCTTGAGAAACTTCTATGACCATGCTTGGGAGAAGTGAAGCAAAGGATAACCTTAGACCGCTGAGGTCTGTTAGGAGACAGAGTGATATTAATGTGTGTTACGCGGTGGCCTCTGCCAGCCCCAAGGAATGGAGTTAGGAGGGTCTTCACACAGGGAAACCATCAAGTCAGCATAGTTTATGCTTATCTTCCTTTGGAGGTGACTATTATTTTTAGTAAGCAATGAGGTATGTTGATTTCTTGATTTCAGGACTGTCTTATACAGATCTTAGAGGGCCTGGTGGTGGCACACCTGGTTAAGTGCACATAGTATGGACTGCATGGGTCCACTCAAGGATCCAGGTTCTAGTCCCGCTGGCTCCCCAACTGCAGTGGGAGCACTTCACAAGTGGTAAAGCAGTTCTACCTGTGTCTATCTTTCTTGCTCCCTCTCTGTGTCCCCCTCCCCTTTCAATTTCTCTTTGTCCTATCTAATAAAATAGAAATAAAAATAATAATGGCCTCTAGAAGCAGTGAATTTGTAATGCTAGCACTGATCCCAGCTATAATCCTGGAGACAAATAAGTAAATAAATAAATAGACATTTGAAGTTAGGTTTGTGCCTCTTTGTATCAAGATATATAAAATTGGTTTCACACAAACACACACACACTCACACACACACACTCACACTCACACACACACTCACACACACACTCACACACACACTCACACACACACTCACACACACTCACACACACACTCACACACACACACTCAAACACACACACACACTCACACACACTCACACATACACTCACACACACACACTCACACACACACTCACACACACTCACACACACACACACACACACTCACACACACACTCACACACTCACACACACTCACACACTCACACACACACACTCAAACACACACTCACACACACACTCACACACACACACACTCACACACACACTCACACACACACTCAAACACACACACTCACACTCACACACACACACACACACACTCACACATACACTCACACACACACACTCACACACACACTCACACACACTCACACACACACACACACACACTCACACACACACTCACACACTCACACACACTCACACACTCACACACACACACTCAAACACACACTCACACACACACTCACACACACACACACACTCACACACACACTCACACACACACACTCAAACACACACACTCACACACTCACACACACACACACACTCACACACACACTCACACACTCACACACACACACACTCACACACACACTCACACACACACTCACACACACACTCACACACTCAAAAACACACTCACACACTCACACACACACACTCACACACACACACACTCACACACACACACTCACACACACACACACTCACACACACTCACACACACTCAAACACACTCACACACACTCACACACTCACACACACACTCACACACTCACACACACTCACACACTCACACACTCACACACACACACACTCACACACTCATACACACATACACACACAATGTTGAATTCTAGAACTTTTTTTCAGCATTTTGTCTCATTAGCCATGTGTCGAAAGATGCCTAAGAGAGCAGGAACAAGCAAAGAAAAAGTCAGCAAGACAAATGATGCGCGGAGGAGAAAGCCAGCACTGAATAAATGGGAGCCGGCTTGACGGAGAGCAGGTCAGACAAAGAAAAATGGCTCTGCCTATGAGAATGATGCAAGAAGCTGTTCCAGCCATGGCACAGGCACAAGGGAGGCTAGAAGCAGGAAAACCAGGTGCTCCCACAGCCTAGATCACTTGTAGATGTTTTCTTCACAATTTAATATTGATTTATAAAATTCTGAGATAACGGGGGTGTAATTCCACACAGTTCCCACCACCAGAGTTCTGTGTCCCCATTCCTTCCATGGGAAACTGCCGTGGTTTCCCAAGGTCACAGATATGGGTTGACTATTATTTTTGTATATTATATTTATAGTTACTTATATATGGACAGAGACCAGAAGAAACTGAAAGGGAAGGAGGAAATAGAAAGAGCAAAAGAGAGGCACCCTGAGTCCCGCTTTTCAACACTGCACACGGGAACCAGGGGCTTGAATTCCTTTTACTCTTTTTTAAGTCACACCTACACCTGTTAATACTTTTGAATGTCCATCTTTTCTCCTCTTCTCTCTCTGGGTCCTGATGGAATTGAAGTTCATAGCCCTCTGGTCTTCTTTCCTTAACATTTCTCCTCCTCTGGGGTTATGGACCAAACTCCTTGGGGTACAGCAAGTAGGAGTTATTATGACTTTTGTAATTATTTCCAGGCTGGACGTGGAGGTTGGTCGGTGGATCTATACCCCAAATCTGTTTCTGTCTTTCCCTCATGGGGTAGGACTCTGGGGAGGGGAGGTTCCAGGACACATTGGTGAGGTTGTCTGCCCAAGGAGGTCAGGATGGTGTCATGGTAGCAACTAGAACTTGGTAGCTAAAAGGTAGTAAGATATCAAGCAGGACAAATAGTTGAATAAATAGTAACTCAAAGGTATAAACAGAAAAGTTGATAAGTGGGATCTAAGGGTAGGGAGAAGCCAGGGAGTCTATTTTAGGAATGTTTTGGGACACTTGACTTTTGTAATTTTGGCTTGATTTGACAGCCAACATGCAGGTGGACTAAACATATTGTCTGGGAAGATGGTGTCAGAGTTGAGAATAGGACTAGAGAGCTGGATTAGGGCAGAGAGTAGCTCCCAAATATAAGAAAAATAGAAATACTGTTAACTATTTACTGTGTCAGTCTGACTCAGGACCCACCTATATTCACATTCAGCAAGAACCTGTGTAACCTCTAGTCCCTGACAGTCTGAGCTCACAGTCCATGGTCAACAGCGGGAACATTCCAGGCTGCACACATTTCAGGACCCGTCTTCCTCAAGTGTCAGGGTAGACTGACCCAGCCTCCCTTTTACGAAGGTACACAGAACACTTTTTAATATGCTAAGTTTGGGGTTGTTTCTCTCCTTGTCCCAAATTGGAAGGGTAACATCTTTGACAGCAAAGGTGAGAGACCAAAGGACATTCATGCAAAGCACCATGAACCAAGAGAACCGAGGGCAGGCAGAGGTCCACGTCTTTAATCACTCAAGTCCTAAACGACACTGTATTTACTAAAACCCTTGCACGATGCCACCCATTTATACCATAGCCCCTTGGCTGAATTGTAGAAAAAAACACTATCCCCAAGAGTTCTGAAGGAAAAGCTCACCCAAAGGCTGTCTTTGGCCTTTCCTGATTTCCCCTGCGTTTTTCTGCAGGTCGAAGTGCATGACATTTTATGATTTCAGTCAGTGGCTGCTGGTGCAAATTAGCTTTTTTAATTTTGCACTGTCCTAGCCCAGCTGGTTTGCTGTGTAAATTTTTGACTCCATGCAGTACAAGTGTTTACAGTCGAAAGCACGTTGCTCATGGGTAGATAATGCTGAAAATTCCTGCGTCAATTCCTCCATGGTTTCAAGTGTTGAGACTACAGCCGGCTTTATCAAAAACACAGCTGCTTTCCTTGGTGTTTCCAAAGACTCGTAACATGTATTTATTTATTTATTTATTTATTTATTTTCCTCTCTCTCTCTCTCTCTTTCTGAACTTGTGAGAACACCCTGAGGAAAACAGCTGCGTTATTGCAGAGATGAAGAAATCTCCGAAGAGTGTGAAGTATTGTAATTTAAATAAGAGCACTATTTTCAGGCCTTTTCATTTTAAGATCATTTCATTATTTTATTTTCTGCCCTAAATAAGTTATCTAGGAAAATAGGAGAGCAATTACTCTGGGGACAGCAAGCACTATAATAGGCAAACTAAAGGTTTTAATTGAGACCATCAAATGTTGTAGTACATGATTAATAGAAATATGATAGCAGTATTTACATATGTGAAATATTTACCATCCTCACTGGGATCTGTTTAAATAAGAAACCAAAAGCAAATGAGAAATAATTAATTTTGCTGGTTTTCTCCCAAAAAAGGCTATGTAGGCCCAGTGAAACAGCTCACTTGCCGAGTACACTGGTTGGCCTTGTGCACACTGCAAGTTCAAGACCAGCCCCGCCACACAGAAGGAAGATTAAGTCTTGTGGTCTCTTTCATTCTCTGTTGGTCTCTCTACCTCCCAGTCTCTATCTGAAAAACAATGCTATTAATGCCAGGTCCATTATTTTAAGTCACTTAACTGTTAACTTCACTCTTCATAAGACATACCTTTTTTTTTAAAATTTCTTTATTGGGGAATTAGTGTTTTACATTCAACAGTTAATACAATAGTTTGTACATGCATAACATTCCCCAGTTTCCCATAGAACAATACAACCCCCACTAGGTCCTCTGTCATCCTTCCTGGACATGTTTTGCAGAACAATGCTCAACTCTGGTTCCTGGTGGTACAGAGGATTGAATTTGGGATTTGGAGCCTCAGGCAAGAGGGTCTCTTTGCATAATCACTATGCTATCTATCCCCACCATAGATGTATCAGTTTTATTAAAAAAACGTGGTCATCACTATTCACAAAACAAACTATCCAATAAGAAGGAAAAAAAAAAAACAAAGCAGGGGGTGGGTAGTCTTCCATTTTAAAACCTTTAAGTGAAAACTATCTCAAATTGAGTTGTCTACTCAGCATGAGTTATTCACAAAAAAGTTAGCCAGAAAAATTGAGTTTATCTAACTATCCATGTCTAATGAGTGCTCTGATATATATATATATATATATATGTTTTATGTTCCATGCCTTTCTTTAATTAAAAATTTAAGCACTGAGACTTATACCTTGAGTCTTAATAAGGTTGACACCCCTTCAAACTCTAATTGAATAAGTATTTTCGGTAGAAATGACAGAAACTAAAGTGAGTTCATTTTTTTTTTTAGATGTATTTTCTTCATGTACCTAAAAACTGTATTCGTGGGTATAACTGGAGCAATGTTAATCCCGCTATAAATACTGAGTATTCAGGGACGCAATAATTCTCTGTAACACAGTCTTTCTCATTTCCTCTTTTTCATTTTGTAAACTTTTATCTGGAATACATTTTTTTTTTTGCAAATTGTTTTAAGTGGTTGTGCATGTGGGGCCATGAGTGACTTCTGTGTATCCCCACTTTTTTTTTCTTTTCTTAGAGCACTGGTCCTCCCTGGATTATTGGAGACTGAGGAACAGAGGTGACACAGGACATAGGGAAGCTGAATCTTGGACCTTAAGATCTCAGGCATGAAGGCCTTTGGCATAACCACAACTCACTCTCTCTCTCTCTCTCTCTCTCTCTCTCTCTCTCTCCCTCTCTCTCCCCATCTCCCTCTCTCTCTCCCCCTCTTCTTCTCCCCCTCTTTCCTCATCTCCCTCTCCCCTCCCCCTCCTTCTGTCTCCCTCTCCCCATCTCCCTCTCCCTCTCTCTCTCCCCCTTTTCCTCCCCCTCTCCCTCTCCCCATCTCCCTCTCCCTCTCCCCCTTTCCCTCCCCCTCTCCCTCTCCCCATCTCCCTCTCTCTCTCCCCCTTTCCCTCCCCATCTCCCTCTCCCTCTCCCCATCTCCCTCTCCCTCTCCCCATCTCCCTCTCTCTCTCCCCCTTTTCCTCCCCCTCTCCCTCTCCCTCTCCCCATCTCCCTCTCCCTCTCCCCATCTCCCTCTCCCTCTCTCTCCTTTCTTTCCTTCTCTCTCCCTCTCCCTCCCTCCCTCCCTCTCTGCCTCTCTCTCCTTTCTCTCCTTCTCTCTCCCTCTCCCTCCCTCTCTCCCTCTCTCTCCTTCTCTCTCCCTCTCTCTCCCTCCCCCTCTCTCTCCCTCTCCCTCCCCCTCTCCCTTCCTCTCCCTCTCCCTCTCCCTTTCCCTCTCTCTCTCCCTCCCCCTCCCCCTCCCCCTCCCCCTCCCTCTCCCTCTCTCTCTCTTTAATTTTGATGGAAGAGAGTAGGGGTGGGCAATGGTGCACCCAGTTAAGTGCACATAGGACTATGTACAAGGAACTGTGCAAGGCCTTGGGTTCAAGCCCCCTGCTCCTCTTAGGAGCAGTGAAGCAGAGCTGCAGATAAGAAAGATGTGGTAAACACTTTTTTTTATATAGTTCAATGTGTTAAAATACAATTTTTAAAAAATATATAACAGCTTCTCCAAGGAAAACAGTATTAAAAAAAACCCTAACAGCAAGCTAACAAAAATCTTCAAGGGCTAGTCTTGTCATCTTTTATATCTAACACATAAAAATAAATCACGCATCTATTGCTGCATCTCTTTCATATATTACAACTTAATGCATTTTCCTGAACTCCAATATCCATTTTTCCCATCATTTTTGCTTTTTTTTTTTTTTAAGACTTTAGTTATTAGTGATAGAGATAGGAGGAGAGAACAAAAGAGAACCATGTTGTCACTATGGTATGCTGGTTGCTGGTGATTAGACTCAAGACCTCAGGATTGAGAACCCGGTGCTTCCCTCCGTCCTACCTCCCTGATGAAATTGCTGTTCATTATGCCTTTTTCTCTACTTTCTGTTTTAGAATGTACAAAAACTCAATTCAAAGCTTTGTACTTTAATACTCCAAACACTAATCAAAAAGGATAGCTGATGGCTTCTGAGGCAGCGTGGTTTAGCAGTGAGCATGCACCAAATTCTCAAAAATACAGTATTTGGAAATTGGGTGATGCTTCCCACCTTGGAGTGGAGTGAGCATGTTAACCTGTGTGACAGCAACATTTTGAGCCTCTGGACCCCACCTGCATGTGGGAAGCCTCATTAGTAGCAGAACAGTGTTACAGTTATCTCAGTGTTGGTCTGCTTCTAAATTCTGCTTATAAGACCTTCTGTTTTGATCATCACATTAGGTTCGCTTGTATTACTTACGATGTAGTCTATTTACATAGTCACTGTTTTACCTGGGTCCCGCCCTGCCTGCAGGGTATTGGTTTAATTCCCCACTGGTTAGATGGAAGCTTTCCATGTTCTGTTCGCTCTCTTTTTTTTTGCTCCTCCCTTCTCCTAGTCATTTCCTTTCCCTTGCCACTTCCGGTGAACAGATGCATAGAAGGCAATGTATCTGATTAATAAATGAGATACTGCTTCCCAGCTCAGCCATGAGTCCCTGGTTGTCTCTCTACTGCCCGTGAAGCTAGCCCAGCCCAGCATCTCAGTACCTCTCTCTCTCTATGTCTTTCTCTCTCCCTCTATTATCTTTGAAGAAAATATATATATATATATATATAGTATTTGAATCAAAAGTGATTTGTTGATGCAGAGCAGGAAGCTAAGGTTCTGGATGTTCACACAACAAGCCATGGACTCTACATGCAATTAGCTTGACCTATGGATGAGCTACCCAGCATACCTGTTAAGCTGTTTTCAATGCGTAGTCTTCACATACCATGCATGCGGCATTTCTGTGCATTTTAAACAACATCAATCAAAGTACGCGTTCATTTCCTCATTATCTTGGTTACCTTGATTATGTTTTAACATAGTATTTCCCAGAGATAACCATTCCCCTAAAGTTTAGATGTTTGCTAGTATTGTAATTCTAGCACTCATACAACTCTCCCTTAAATTTCTTGGGTGAAGACTAGGCCTGTATCCATGTCATATTTAATCTGTACATTTTGTTTTGTTTTCTTCCAGGGCATCAAGTAGTTTTAATAAAGGGATTTCCATACACATTTTTCAACATTAGCAAAAAAAAAAAAAAAAAAAAAAAAAGGATTACCACCCAAACCAATGAACAGTTATTACTGCATCTTCTGTAAGATCTGACCCCAGTTTTCTTTGCCTTCATTTATACTCTCATCTGTCATTTCTCAATATTAACCTGATCTGCTTTTGCCCTTGACAAAATGAATCCTCCACAAATTTGTTGGCTCAGATGACAACAGCCTCACCTGGTTGATCGTGTAAAACCCAGTACTTACGCCGTAGGATTATGGATGGATAAGGGGTGGCAAGTAAGTGGATCACGAAATAGGTGGCATTGGGGACTATTTCATTCACCATGAATTTATCTTTGTACCACCACGGGAGCTTCACTGCTCCAAAGATAATTTTTTCACTTAGAAAGAATGAGAGAATGTGAGAGAGAAATAAAGTTAGTGGGGCCAGGTGTTGGCTCACCTGGTTGAGTGCTATTTTATTATCTGCAAGGAGCCAGGTTTGAGCCTCCAGTCCCCACCTGCAGAGGGAAAGCTTCAGGAGTGGTGAAGCAGGGCTGCAGGTGTCTCTCTGTCTGTCTCTCTCTCTGTCTCTTCTCCATTCCCTCTTGATTTCTGACTGTCTCTATCGAATAAATAAAAATAAAGATTAAAAAATAATAAAATTAAAAAAGAGAAATAAAGTTAGAGAGATAGATGCTGATAGATGATAGATGGTAGATCAATGATAGATAGATAGACAGACAGACAGATAGATTGTTAGATCCATACCACAGCACCAAAGCTTTCTCTGATGTGCTAGGAGCTGAGCTTGAACATAGACCATGTGCATGACAGATAAGAAGCACTATCCAGGGAGTTGGGCAGTAATGCAGAAGGTTAATAGCAGGTGGCGCAAAGCACAAGGACTGGCGTAAGGATCCCGGTTCGAGTCCCCAGCTCCCCACCTGCAGGGGAGTCGCTTCACAGGCAGTGAAGCAGGTCTCTAGGTGTCTATATTTCTCTCCCCCTCTCTGTCTTCCCCTCCTCTCTCCATTTCTCTCTATCCTATCTAACAACTATAACAACATCATAACTACAATCATAAAAAAACAAGGGCAACAAAAGAGAAAATAAATAAATATTAATTTTTTTTAAAAAAAGAAGCACTATCTATCCACTTGAGCTATTTTTTTAATATTTATTTTATTTATTCCCTTTTGTTGCCCTTGTTGTTTTATTGTTGTAGTTATTATTGTTGTTGTCGTTGTTGGATAGGACAGAGAGAAATGGAGAGAGGAGGGGAAGACAGAGAGGAGGAGAGAAAGACAGACACCTGCAGACCTGCTTCACTACCTGTAAAGCGACTCCCCTGCAGGTGGGGAGCCGGGGTTCGAACCGGGATCCTTACGCCGGTCCTTGTGCTTTGCGCCACCTGCACTTAACCTGCTGTGCTACAGCCCGACTCCCCACTTGAGCTATTTTTGCCAGTCCACTCCCTGAATTTCCTAACACTTGATTAGAATTGCTCATCGAGTACATAAAACAGCTTCCTTTGGAGGCAATGAGGTAGCTCATTTATGAGGCTGTTTGCTTTCTGTCCATGAGGCCCGGGTTTAAGCCTGGACTCACTGTAGTGGGGGAAGCTTCAGAATTACAGTGTCATTTTCCCCTCTCCCTCTGCCTTTTATTTGTCTGGAAAAGTAAGCCTGGCCTAGTGTAGCATTGGCATCGACAACGAAAAGTTTCTTTTATTCTTAGCAGATCTCTTTTCTCACCTACTAAACTAGTAGAATAGAACAGACTATACTATGAGACCCTGTGTGGAAAAAAAAAAAAAAAAGAATTTGCTGAGTTGTAAACTTCCAGATACCACGAGGAAGCTATTTCTCTCGGATTGATTAAGACTCTCATGGCTAGCTCAGACTGAGAACTTCCTCCTGAATCCTGTGGTTTATTTGAGGCAAAGTCTTCAGGTCCTATAAACACAAAGCCCACCTCATTTGCCACTTGGTCTTTCTCATCTCTATATGACTGTTGAATATTAAACTCAGAACATGGCTGCGCAAAACAAGGACTACATATCCCAACTCTCCTTGTAGAACTTGTGCCATGTGACTAGGCTTTGACCAATGGCCTATGAACAGAAAGAATTTGTGGAATTTTGAGCTGTAGGGTATGTGTCCTTGTACTACACTTTCCTCTTTAGAGTGATTGCAATCTAGATATGCACTGTGGAAAGACGAGGAGGTTACAAAAGAGCTTGGGTCTCTGGAACCAGTGTGCTATAACACAGATTGCATATTACCCTGCAGTCCAAAAAGAATAATAAACTAAGGTCTGTTCTGCTTATAATGAATCATTGTCATGTTTTATGGTACCCAGCCTCATAGCCCAGCTAGCAAGGTGTGTGTGTGTGTGTGTGTGTGTGTGTGTGTGTGTGTGTGTGTGTGTGTATGTGTGTTTCTGTATAAAAAAGATAAAGTTTGTGATTATTTCACATATAATGCTGTCACAGGGTTACCCCAGGCTCTCCACTGACATTGATTTCTGTAATGTGATATTGTCACATTGGAACTTTGAAGAAAGTGTCCTCTTTATACTCACACAATTCTAGAAGAAGACTGTTTTCTTATCGTGGATATTTGACATTACACTACATAAAGCCATTTAAAAAAATAAACAGTGACCTTTTTGTGCAATAATTCCTTTGGTGTAAAGCTATTACAATTCATTTATGATTAGAACATATTCTTTAAGTGGGAGAGAGTCACTAATGAATAGGAAGCTGAAATCACCGACTGTGAAGATTGTATTTGGGTGGATAACCACAACTGTGATATTGAGGTTTTATTCTGTAATTGCATCTAACTTCTTCATGATAAAAGCAATTTCAAAATTTCAGTCCTGTTCCTTTTAACAAGTCTTTTTATTTCTCCACTTTTTTTTTGCCTCCAGGGTTATTGCCAGGGCTCCGTGTGTCTGCACCAGGAATCCACTGCACCTGGAGACCATTTTTTCACCTTTTGTTGCCATTGATCACTGTTGTGGTTATTATTATTATTGTTTTTGTTGCTGTCGTTGGATAGGATAGAGAGAAATGGAGAGAGGAGGGGAGACAGAGAGGGAGAGAGAAAAATAAGACACCTGCAGACCTGCTTCACCACCTGTGAAGCGACTCCCCTGCAGGTGGGGAGCAGGGGGTGGGGGCTCGAACCTGGGATCTATACCTATTTCAGTGATAAGTCTAACTATTATTTTAATTTACTCAGTTCTTTTGTTACATGGAAAGAGTTTGGGTTGCCCACTTTGAGGTCTACAATAAAAAGGATGCTTCTATGTCACACTGAAGTGATTAAGCATAGAAAGCAGACACTTTCTCTCCACCTGATGGAAAAGCTCAGTAAGAGGAAGGCATGTTGCTTTTCAAGGAAGCCATGCAACTTTTTAACATGAACCAGGATAGTCCCCATTCATCTTTCATGCCCATACTGCCTCTGGGATACAGTCAAGTTAGATGTGATATCTTCTTTTTGTTTTCTTTAGGGATTTTAAACTTTATTCAGGAAAATTGAGAACATCAACATGTTGGAGTACATGTGGTTCAAGTGAGAGAAAGGGAGGAGAGCGAGAGAGAGAGAAGAAGAGAGAAAGAGAGAGTCTGAAAGCCTTACTCACATAATGGCAGGTCCATCTAGGCAGAGAGATGTGATATATCTACCTCTACCTCTACCTCTGTCTCTACCTCTACCTCTGTCTCTATCTATGTCTATATATCTGTACCTATATCTATATATGTATATATTATGTTGAATCATGTATAAGAGTGGAGTGAGGATTCTTCCAAAACTCTGTCAACCAACTTTGTATCTACTGAACTCACATCTAATCAACATAGGGCCTCTATTGCATTAGAGTGGCCACATCCCCTCACTTTTGGCTTAACTTTTATCACAAATATAACCCTATGCTACAAGTGTAGTGACAACTGAAACACATATTTGCTGAGCACTTTGCTTTTGTTTCTGAAACCAGGTTAATAGAGGTGAACATGTCAATTAATTAAGAGAGGTCCTTACTGGTATTTCAAGCATAACAACAGTACTGGTAGTGAGTTTATGAAACACGCCTTACACAGTTTAGTGCCACCTTTGCATCACTTATGATATTTTGATGTATGTTTAAATATCTGTTCAGTAGTGTCTTCTATGTTATACTGTAATAAAAAAATAGAAGAAATCAATTTTTCAGCGAGGTACCAAATAAAGAGCAAATACAGAGATGAAAATGCTAGCATAGTGTATACCATCTGACCAAGGGAACAAGACTGAAACTGAGAGAGATAATGACAGATGAGATGTGTAAATCTGAGCTACTGTGCCACCATTTCCTGTGGCCAGAGTTTTTATACATCGTCTTCTGACCAGTTGTAAGAAAGCTAAATATAATACCAAGCAGTCAATAAGCAAGGGGTCTCTAAATGAACACTAGTTGTATCCAGCTGACTTCTCCGATCTCAATTTCAGTTTATCATTTCTGTTGGGTCTGAGATCTTAATTCTGATCCTGCTTAGGTGGAAGGAGCACTGAACCTTAGTTGTGGACATCCTGTGGCCAATGGTCTGTCCATCTGATTTTAACCCAATTCCCTACAGTTTGCCAGTATCTGTTACAATTTATTCCCTTATGCCATGTCCCCTTCTGATTTAACCACACCAACATCACTGTGATAAGAGTTCTATTTTTAGAGACATAGTACAATGATTTCTTCAAGGTTTTTTTTTTTTTTTTTTTTTGTTACCAAACTGAGACTGAAGATAGAGGTAGTTTGACAGAATGGAAAAAAAAAAAAAAAACTCACACTGAAACATGTAAGGTTGTTTCAGAAAATGGAGAGAGAAAGGAGAAGAAAAGAGAGGGCCAAACCTAGTCAAGTGAATTTCAAAGAATTATTATGAGAGTAAATACGTGTGCACAGGCTCCTAAGCTGAATATGGGCCCCAGATCAGATCAAATTGGTGGGGTTTACAGTCAACACTATTTATTCACCTTTCCCATATTAGGGAGCTACTCTCTTCCCTGATCCAGCTTTCTGATCCTTTCTCCAGCCATGACATCATCTCCTCAGGCAATATCTTGGACCCACTGCATATCAGATGTCAAGCTAAGAAAAAAGAAAGAAAGAAAGAAAGAAAGACAGAAAGAAAAAAAGAAAGAAAGAACTAAAAACTAGTGTAGTCATAGGCCCTTTGGAATATAACTAAAATAAGCCTACTAACTACAATATGGAGACCCCCCCAACTCATCATCTGAACTATTCCAGCCTTTAGGTTCATGATAAGTCAACAATTTATTTGGCTTTATATATTAACTCTTCTTTCAGCCACCAAGTTCCAGATGCTAAGGTGATGCCAACTGTCCTTCCCTGGGCATATGACCCCACCAATGTGTCCTGGAGCCCTACTCCCCAAGATCTCCATCCCACTAGGGAAAGAGAGAGACAATCTGGGAGTATGGTTTGACCTGCCAATGTCCATATTCAGCAAGGAAGCAATTACAGAAGCCAGGCCGTCCACCTTCTGCATCCCAGAATGACCCTGGGTCCATACCCCGAAGGGTTAAAGGATAAGAAAGCTATCAGGGGAGGGGATGGGATACTGAGTTCTGGTGGTGGGAATTGTATGGAGTTGTTTATCCTATGGTTTTCGTCAGTGCTTCCTTTTTATAAATACAAATTTAAAAAAAAAAAACGTAATCATTAGGGCCAGATTGTGACACACCCAAAGAAACTCACACATTACTGTGTGCCAAGACTTGAGTTCAAGTCCCTGGTTCTCACTTGCAAGATGAGCAGTTCTGTAAGTCAATCTCTTTCTCTTTCTCTCTCTCTCTCTCTCTCTCTCTCTCTCGTCTCTTTTACTCCCAGGGATGGTGGAGACATTGTACAGTCACTGAGCTCAGTGATGATGCTTTTGGATAAACAAGTTAAAACATAAAGATAACAAAAATTATATAATTGTAAACAAGGAGTAAACAAAGGAATGAATGCAAAGGAGAGGGACTAGAGCCAGATCTACACATGTATAGAGGTTTTAGAAATAACAGTTACATTCTTTATACAGTAAGGAGAGGGAGAACTGGTCAAAAACAGTAATAATATCTAAGTTGATTTGACAGATGAAAAATAAACTTGAGGACGAGGGTGGTGCACAGCACAAGTTAGCAGGGTCAAGGACGGAGGTTAGAGGCCCAGCTTCCCACTGACAGGGCAGAGGTTGCACAAGTGCTGAAGGAGGTCTGCAGGTGTCTCTTTTCTCTTCTCCTTTCCTCTCTAATCCCCTCACCCTCTCAATTTCTCTCTGTCTTATCAACTAGAGAAATAGAGGGCGGGGGATAGCTGTCAAGATCCCTGAATTTGTAGTGCTGGCACTGAGCTTCAGCAATAATGTTAGTGGCGAAAGAAAGAAAGAAAGAAAGAAAGAAAGAAAGAAAGAAAGAAAGAAAGAAAGAAAGAAAGAAAGGAAGGAAGGAAGGGAGAAAGACATATACCTATACTGTAGACAATGAAACTTAAATTGATCAAGATCCAGACTATAAAAAGTAAAGCATTCAAACTTTGATCAGAGGGATAGTTCATTGGATCCCTGGTGTTTGAACTCAAGAACCACAGGGTAGGGGCTATGGCTGTCTCTGTCTCTGTTTGTCTCTCTGTTTCTCTATCTGAATGAAAAAAGTAACCGAAACTAGTGAAATAACATATTCATGAAGTCTAAGGAATGTTACAATGCCACTACATGAACAATATAGTTAGTGTGAAGAGTGAACCAACTGAAGGAATAAATCAGGAACTTGATAAAATTGAAGTTAAAACAGGGAAGTAGGGCATGGGGTAGATAGCATAATGGTTATGCAAAGAGACTCTCATGCCTGAGGCTCCAAAGTTCCAGGTTCTATCCCCTGCACCCCCATAAGCCAGAGCTGAACAGTGCTCTGTTAAAAAACAAACAAACAGGGAAGTAGAGGCTACACAAGCTCCTTTGATGAATAGGGGCCCCAGATCAAACTGATGGGGATTACAGTCAACAATATTTATACACGTTTCCCATATTTGGGAGCTACTCACTTCCCTGATCCAACTTTCTGTTCCTTTATCCAGCTATGACACCATCTCCCCAGACAATTATTTGGGTCCACCTGCATATCAGATGCCAGGCTCAGGTGGAGAATGTTCCACCTTACAAAGGGAGGCTGGACAACATACTCTATCTTCCATCTGAGGAAGATGGGTCCTGATTTTGGGGCAGCTTAGAATGTTCCTACTCATGACCACAGAATGTGAGCTCAGAGCTACAGGGATGCAGAGGTCACATAGGCTCCTAAGCTGAATATGGGCCCTAGATCAGATCAAATCAATTGGGTTCACAGTCAACAATATTTATACACCTTTCCCATATTTGGGAGCGACTCTCTTCCCTGATCCAGCTTTCTGGTTCTTTTTCCAGCCATGACATTTATCTCCCTAGACAATAACTTGGGTCACCTGCATATCAGATGTCAGGCTCAGGCAAAAACTAATAAAGTCATGAGCCCTTTGAAGTACAACTGAAATAATTCTACTAAATATTTCCAAAACAGAGACCTAAAATCTTCATCTGCAATATTCCAGCCTTTAGGTTCATGATTAGCCAACAATTTGTTTGGCTTTATATGTAACTCCAGATGCCACCATGGTGCCAACCTGACTTCACTGAGCAGAGGACCCCACCATTGTGTCCTAGAGCCCCACCTCCCAGAGTCCTGCCCCACTAGGGAAAGAGAGAGACAGGCTGGGAGTATGGATCCACCTACCAAGCCCATGATCAGTGGGGAAGCAATTACAGAAGCCAGACCTTCCACCTTCTGCACCCCATGATGATTGTGGGTCCATACTTCCAGAGGGCTAAAGAATAGAAAAGCTATCAGGGGAGGCGATGGGATGTGGATTTCTGGTGGTGGGAATTGTGTGGCGTTGCACCCTTTTTATCCTATGGTTTTGCTAGTGTTTCCTTGTAATAAATAAAAATAAAAAAAAGAATAGGAAAGCTTTCAAGGGGCTGTGGGGTATGATAGGAAGTTCTGGTAGTGGTAGGAATTGTGTGGAATTGTATCCCTCTTTATTCCTATGGTCTTGTCAATATCTCCATTTTATACATAAAAAAAAACTTCTAGACAAAATGAAACTACAAAAATGTTCAATTCACATAAATAATAAAGGATTACTCATCAGAACATATTTATAACCCTCACAAATCTAAAGGAAGATGAAATCAATAGGGAATAGGAGAACTAGAGAATATTTATGGCTGGGTAGATCATAGAAGTGGATGTATGGAAGGTCATTATATAGAATAAAATCGGCTTGTAGTCACTGCACAGCTTTGCCATGTGCACAGCCCAGGTCTGAACATGCCCCCCGCCCCCATCACCTTGAAGGAAGCTTCAGTGTCGTGATTTCTTACCCTCCCCCTTCCCCCCTTCTGACTCTATATGGAAAATTTAGTCCAGAGTGATAAAGTCCAAGAAATGACAGAGAGAGGAAGAAAAATGATTTTTTTTTAATTGAGAGAGAGAATTGGCTCAACGTTACTATGACCAAGGAAATGAAAATTAAAACTCAGATAAAATATCACTTTCTATTCTTTGGAGCTATAATTTACAAGTCTAAAAATTTTAAGCTCTGCCAAACTGTGTGAAATGGAGATTGTTTTTCAGCCACCGTTAATGGGAATAGAAATATAAATTGACATTTTGAGGACAGTTTATTGATATCTAGTTGCATGTGGATCCATATAACCAAGTTCCATGTGGTTCCATTCTGAGACAAAGTATCCTAGAGAAAGGTATGTAATAGGTTTAGAACATGTAGTTCAGGGAGTCGGGCGGTAGCACAGCAGGTTAAGAGCAGGTGGCGCAAAGCACAAGGACCAGTATAAGGATCCTTGTTCGAGCCCCCGGCTCCCCACCTGCAGGGGAGTCGCTTCACAGGCAGTGAAGCAGGTCTGCAGGTGTCTGTCTTTCTCTCCCCCTCTCTGTCTTCTCTTCCGCTCTCCATTTCTCCCTGTCCTATCCGACAATGATGACATCAATAAAAAGGAGGGGGGGGTGAAAAAGAACATGTAGTTAATCTCTACACCACCATGTGTAAGAATAGGACCAGAGTTAATGTATATCTCAGGAGAGTTTCTAATTGTAACATGCCCCTGCAGGGATAGAAATAAAAATCAGTGAAGATAAATGAACCAAACTTGAATAAATCCAGTAGACTATTCTGGAAAATAAATACTAAGATAAAATTTAAATTAAAGAACACTAGGGGCTAGGTGATGGCTCACCTGGTTGAACGCACATGTTACAAAGCACAAGGAGCCAGGTCCAAGTCTCCCAGTTCCCACCTGCAGGGGGAAAAGTTTACAAGTGGTGAAGCAGTGTTGCAGGTGTCTCTCTTTCTCTCTGTATATCTCCCCCTCCCCTCTCAATTCATCTTTGTCTCTATCTAATAAATATATAAAATATTTGAAAAGAACACTATAATTTATTTAGATAGAATGCGTTCAATGCAATAGTGTATTTCATTTTGGATACATATATACACAGATACACACTGATTCCTGAATGCAAAGACATAGGCTGACTGCAGAACGTGGTTGTCCTTCTGTAGCAAAGCAGAGAATGCGGGGATGCTAAATGTGCTTTTAAACATGCAGGTCTTAGGTTGGTAGACTAACTCGCCCGAGTAGTGTGTCTGCTTCGCCATGCATGCCACTCAGGCTCTAGCCAGGTCGGTCCTCACTGCATGAGAGGAAACTTCAGTGCTATGGTGTATTCCCCCTTCTGTCTCTGTTTATCTGTCTCTTTTTCTATCTGAAGAAAGAGTCTAGTCTGGTAAAGCCTTGGTGATGGTTCAAATAAATATGTTAGTTGTTAATTTATATATATATAAAAAACCAGAACATTGCAGTGAATAGTATCAGAATATCAAATAAGGAATATTCTCTGGAAAACATTGAGAAAAGTAACTGTACATTGAAATAGTGGCTTGTCTACATTCTGGATAGATAACCTCAAAATTTTATATATCAAAATTACCTCAGTTCTTTCTTCTTTAACAATATATATGTCAAATAGATGCTTTAAAGATTAAATATATACCATATATATATATTTATTTATACCGTAAAATCCATGTAGCATATTATCATAATACCTGGCCAAGGATGGGCTTCAATAAAACACTATAATTTTTATTTCTTCAATAAATATCTACATCTTGTATATTGCCAAGGTTGTAAAAATAAATTATCTCGAGTCGATTTATACCATTTTATCAATAACTTTAACACCATGTGCAATAGAATGGAATTGTGCTCATTTGGCAATTTATAGTTATGACACCAAAGTGCCCTGAAGCAGTTTTCTTCTGAAAATTCGTTTTAGATACATTTGAAAGTCTCAAGGGACAGGAGATACTTATGTGACAGTGGACACATTTTCTGTGTCACCCAATACGATTCTCACTAAGCATCCACCGAGTCCTTGAAGTGTGAGAATAGTGAACTTAATAGTCTGAGAGTTTTACCTTATTTCATGTAGATCAAATGTGTGTGATCTACATGAATACCTGGCTAGAGGCTATCCAATTTGGAAAGCGCAGGTGTCAGCTCATAGAAAACACAAAGTAGAACTTGAACTGAGTTTACTGTATTGCACCCAAGCAAAGGACTCTGGGGAAGGAGGGTGGAGAGTTTGGGAAAGGGTGAACTTTGGGCATGGGTGCATAATGGTGGGGAAAGAATTAAAGTTGGAGGTGAGAGTGTCCCCAGTTCAGTCCAATCTCCCTAATTGCTGGTGAGCTGCTTGCAGGCAGGACTGCATTGCACTCTCTGAGTATGTGCTTTTACAGCTTTTTCTTATAGACAAGCATTGATAAATACATGACTTTGTCATGCAGGTAATGACAACTTTTCAAGAGGTGCTTTCAACGTGAATGGGGTGTGCCCTTTGTGGAACTTTAGGAGATGTGAACTGTTAATGACACTCACCTGAAGGGATCCGTCTAAAACAAAAGCATCCTGTTTGCATCAAGGATGACAATGCAACAGGAGTATTTTATGATACTCAGATATGTGCTTAACTCCTCCTTCTGTTTGGCCTCCTCCAGCATGTCCTTCTTTTATATAACCCGCATGAATTTCTCTCTTGTTTCCATAAGGTTATGTCCAAATGTTATTTTTTATTATTTATTTATTTATTCTCTTTTGTTGCCCTTGTTTTATTGTTTGTATTTATTATTGATGTTGTCATTGTTGTATAGGACAGAGAGAAATGGAAAGAGGAAGGGAAGATAGAGAGGGGGAGAGAAAGACAAGACACCTGCAGACCTGCTTCACCACCTGTGAAGGGACTCCCCTGCCGGTGGCGAGCTGGGGGCTTGAACCAGAATTCTTATGCTGGTCCTTGCACTTTGCATCACCTGCACTTAACCGGCTGAGCTACCACTCGACTCTCCCAAATGTTATTTTTAAAGCAAAGCCCACAACTTTGTTTCTAGTACTTATTCTCATCTCTTTTTTGTCATCTCATTTCCTCATATATTCATTATACACGTTTTTTTTGGTTTGCTTCCTGTTACCACCACTAAAATGTCAGCTCCTGTTTTCTTCACAACATCATCCATAGCACCAAGAGCAAAAGCTGCTGCAGAGCCTCTGGGTGAATCTTCTTATGTGTGAAAGAGAATTGTATTTGAATGGGTGCAGTCAAAAGAGTAAGGTGTAGCAATCTTTCTGTTTCTACTATTCAAAACAAGATTTTGTAGTAAAATAACAGCAATCCAGTTTATTGAGAAATATGTGTCTGAAAGTCAAAGTAATCTTGCACATACAAAGTAATCTTGCTCATACAAATAAATAAATATTAAATGTATTCTAATGGTTTTCATTATCTTTATTAATTACTAGATAGAGATAGCCAGAAATTGAGACAGAAGGGGATAATAGAGAGAATGAGGGGACTGGGCAGTAACATACCAGGTTAAACCCACATGGGACTAAACGCAAACACCCATGCAACAATTCTGGTTCAAGACCCCAGTTCCCCACTTGGCGTGGGTGGTGGTGGGGTAGTCACTTCACCAGCATCAAAGCAGGTCTGCAGGTGTCTCTTCACTCTCTCTCTCCTTCCCCCTCTTCTTTCAATTTCTCTCTGTCCTATCCAATAAAATGGAAAAAAAATTGAGTCAGGCAGTGGAGCACCTGGTTAAGCACTAATGTTATAGTCTGTAAGGACCCAGGTTCAAGCTCCTGGTCTCCACTTGCAGGGCGAATGCTTTGCAAGAGTTGAAGCTGGGCTTCAGGTGTCTCCCTGTCTGTCTACCCTCCCCCCCATCTTCCCCTTCCTTCCTTTCGACTGCTAGCTGTTTCTAAATAAAGATAATAAGGAGTTGAGCTGTAGTGCAGCAGGTTAAGCACAGGTAGCACAAAGCACAAGGATCATCATTAAGGATCCCGGTTCGAGCCCCCGACTCTCCACCTGCAGGGGAGTCGCTTCACAGGCGGTGAAGCAGGTCTGCAGGTGTCTGTCTTTCCCTCCCCCTCTCTGCCTTCCCCCTCCTCTCTCCGTTTCTCTCTGTCCTATCCAACAAGGATAACAATAATAACTACAACAATAAAACAACAAGGTCAACAAAAGGAAATAAATCAAATAAATATTTTTTAAAAAGATAATAAAAGTTAAAAAAAAAAGGAAAAAAAAAACAAGACTGGCCTCCAGGGGTAATGGATTCTTAGTGCTGTCACTGAACCCCAGTGACAAACCCAGAGGCAAATAGTGTGTTTGTGTGGGGGGGTGGGGTGGGGGGAGCTGCAGCCCTGCTTCACCACTTGCAAAAGCTTTCCCTTTGCAGACAGAGACCAGACTGGAGGCTTGAACCCAGGTCCTTTCTCATTGTAGCAAGTACACTCAACTAGGTACCTCATAATCTGGGCCCTTAAACAGTTTCTAGGATAAAAGGAAAAAAGAAAAAAAGAAACAACTATTCAGCTTCACACTCACAGAGCATGGACAGATCCTGGGAAGGCCTCCTTGGGAATGGTAGAATAACACACAGTCTGCCCCTCTCTTCCATTCCATTACCTAGTCTACCCGTAGCATCTCCACATAGGACTTTATTTCATCCTTACAGAACAGCTGGGCGCCCTCACCCACCCTGTGTGACAGATCAAGAAATTGAATGGGGGTAGGTGGGAGAGGGGGTTCTCAGGCTGCAGGGCTGCATGTCTGGACCCCAGGCTATGAGTCTTCCCAGATGCTTCTCCTTTCTGGAAGGTACCAGCTGCCCTCATTCCAGATATCTGGGCATTTCTCCCAATTGCTCACACACAATATTTCTTCAGTCACTGATCAGGGAATCTCTGGTTCCATCCTTCTGCATCCAGCCAAAGGGGCAGGCAGCTGCCTGTTTCTCTCCGAGCAGGTGGACTCAACTGAATGGCAGCGCTTGCCGCTGCTTAATGAGTGAGCTGCATGCTTCTACCCTTCCACATTCTGGTTTGAATTTTTAATTCCCTCTCATAAAATCCTGCCATAAATCATCCTGAGCTCCATTTAGTATGGCGTTTTCCAAAACCACCATGAAAGTAATTAAGGGAAAGCTACGCAGACCTCTCCATCAGCTCTCCAAGATAGGTAGCCACACTAAAAATTCCACGGAGTCCTCTTCCTTTCCTTTCTAGCCCTGGCATCCTTTCTTTCCATCTATGACAGACTAGCACCCCCAAACCTTTGTTCACCGAGTATTTACAAGCCATTTGTGAACCTTTAGTCCTTACAGTTCCTCTTCCTGCACAGCTGAAGTGATTCCTAAGAAACCTGACAAAGTGATCCATTAGGCCCTCGGTCCAAAGATGAGTAACCCAAGCTCGCTTCCTGCTTGAGGTCCGGACCAAAAGCGCCATTCTGAAATCTTGTAGTTGAAGTCAGACACTTCGCGGCCTTAACTTAATTCACCGATTGCCTGTGTTTTCAAAATAAAATAAATACATAAATAACTAGTAAATCCTAAAGAGATTGCCTGGGCTCCAGGGAGCGCTTTTACACAGTATACAAAGCAAACCAATTTGAATGTTTCCCAAACATGCAGGTGCTAAATACTCACGCTTGGCAGGAATCATTATTTGCTGCATTGCCTGGATCTTCTATTTTGCTGAATTTAATTTGTTTTTCAATACTTAGATGGAGTAAAAATATAAAAGTACATCCAAACAGTAGGGAAAAAAAATGTGTGACACTAAATGAGATATTCACCACAGTGCTTGTTATGAATAATGTTTAGGCAGCAGAAAATTGAAAAAAATAGCAAGCAGGTATATCTCCTTCCCTCTCAGCAGTTGGTAGAGAAACGTTGACTGTGAAACAAAGAACGAGGTAAGGAGCAAACTTGCCACGAGGTGTGCAAAACCCAGAGCCTTGGCATTCTGGAGACGGGAATCATGGTTTCTTTATAATCACCGAGCAAAAAGGAAGGCTTTGTAATGAGGGCAGATGACTTCCTGAACCCCTGGGGACCACAGGAGCGGTCGTAGATGAGAAGCATAGGGTGGCAGGCACATGATAGTTCATGAGGCACTAGATCTCAAACCCAACTGTGCATTAGAATCACCACTGGGGGGAATACCATGGCGTTTTGCATGCTGGAATGCCTATCTTGCCAAGTGCTAGAACCCAAGTTCAAGTTAAATCACTAATTCCTACCTGTGCATGGAAACACTTCAGGAATGATAGAGTAGTGTCTCTATCTAGCTAACTAGCTAGGTATCTAGCTATCTAGCTACCATCCATTTATCTGTCTGTCTTATCTATCTCTATCTCTACGTCTATCTCTATATCCTCCCCCTCCTTTCTCTCAACTAAAGACAGAAGAGGGAGAAAAAAATACCTCTAGGAGGAGTGAAATCTCCCCAAGGTCACTGAGCCCCAGCAATAATCTTCATGAAAAAATAAAACAGGGAGTTGGGCGGTAGCACAGTGGGTTAAGTGCACGTGGTGCAAAGTACAAGGACCGGTGTTAAGGATCCCGGTTCGAGCCCTCGGCTCCCCACCTGCAGGGGAGTCGCTTCACAGGTGGTGAAGCAGGTCTGCAGGTGTCTGTCTTTCTCTCCCCCTCTCTGTCTTCCCCTCCTCTCTCCATTTCTCTCTGTCCTATCCAACAATGATGACATCATCGACAACAATAGTAATAACTACAACAACAACAAAAAACAAGGGCAACAAAAGGTAAAAATCAAATATAAAAAATCAAATAAAAAAGAAAAGAAAAAGTAAAACAAAGAACCACCATTATCAGCCTGAAATCGATTAATTCAGAATCTCTCATATGGGACTTGGGGCTTGCAAAATGTTCTCCAAATGTGCCTTTCAGGCTGACTAGGCTAAGAACTACTGTGTTAGTCTCTGATTGGCAGCACTGAGATACTGCTGACTCTGTTGTGATTGATGATAGGCTGGGAATAGAGAAGTTGCAAATCTGACTTCTGAAGATTTGACTTAACAGGTAGAAATTCTTTGTTTGGTCCCTACTAGATTTAAAACTGAAACCATGCCCTTTTTGTTTACAAAATCAGAAACTATATATTTTCCTCGTTATAACAGAACTCACGTGTTAGAGTTAAAAAAAAAAAAAAAAAAACAAGCAAAAGAGAACCAAACGCATCCACCCAAAAAGACCTGTGTTTGTCTCTGTTGATGGCAGCACAATTTGTAATGAACGAAACATAGAAGCCAGCCAGGGGTCTCAACAACAGATGAATGACTGAGTAAGTTGTGGTCTACATACACAGTGGAATACTACTCGGCTATTAAGAATGGCAAAGTCTCCTTCTTCACCTCATCTTGGATAAAGCTGAAAGGAATCATGACAAGTGAAATAAGCCAGAAAGAGAAGGATGAATATGGGATGATCGCACTCTCGGGCACAAGTTGAGAAGTAAAAACAGAAAGGGGAAATGCAAAGCAGAACTCGGACTGGGTTTGGTGTATTGCACTAAAGGAAAGGGCTCTGGGAGGATGGGAGGTGGGGGGTGGCTTTCAGATCCTGGTGCTGATGGTGGAGGAGGAGCTAGGCTGGGGAAAGTGAAAATGTTTTGAAGAAAATTAAGAAATCTTACACATGCACCAATAACTGTATGTTTTATAAATCATTAATCCCCTAGTAAAAATGAATATACACTTACAATTTGAATCAACAAGGTCATTCTTAGATATGTATTTACAGACAAACAGACAAAAAACAAAGTGGAAGGATAACGCAAAATATATAGAAACCTTCAGCTTATGCCTCAGAGCTGAGGCCATGAAGGTGGGTGATTACATGGGTGAGTACCAGTATGGAGGGTGTAATAGCCTATACTGGAGTTGGCAAGGAGACATATGTTGGGGGCAAATTGGGCCAACCCATATTTTAGTAAGACTTGAATTTGAACCCCTGACAGTATGATAGTCTTATAAGATATTTCCTGAGCCATAAAGGAATTAACAACTAGAAAGCAGGATTTTTTTTTTAACATAAAAATACAGCTTCTGATTCTCCCTGGAAGAATAGTTCTGAACAGACATCCCATGTCACAGGGACTGAATCTAAGTGACATCTTTTCTCCTACACAAATCAGGACTCTCCAGTTTCTAACAGTTGTAGTCATTTCCTTTTGCACAGAATACCAGCCCCTCTCCCTGGTAATTGTTCCCTGTTTGGCGTTTACAAAAGGTCTTTTTTCTTTATTGCCACTGCCTGAGATATTTAGAATTATTCAGAATCATGACCCCAAGATGTATTTTTTATAAATAAGAAAATAGAGGCCTAGAAAAATGCACACTGCTTTTCAGTTCCATTATTTTTAAGCTCTGTCATACTTTCTCAAATCCCCATTTACCTAGCCAAACTTGCAGTGAAATTTGTTTTTGCAGATTGGTTTATTAATATTTAATGATGTTTCTCTTTGAATTTTAAAGTAGTAATTAAATTGAACTGTTCAGAAAGAGCATATTAATTCTAATTTTTTTAAATATGAAAGAGAATAAATCTTGCTCAGAACAAAAGCACAGTAAAAAGTGAACATTAATTCTGTAGGGTGAGCTTGAGTATCTGTTATTAAATATTTATTCTAATAATGAGAAAAAACGACATGGCAGCAACTATAGTAACAGAAAATATACACAATAAAAAATGTTCTTGATCTCTAACTTTCTTAGCACATGGAGTCATACTTTAGTTTCTGAATTCATATAGATATGTTTTTATACTCCTTTAATATAAATCCATCCAAGACAAGGTCCTAGCTATTTTAATGTTGTCATTCTATAGTGGATCAAGCACACAGCACTATATATAATCAATATGCAGTCAATGTCAAATAAAATATACATGGCATATCTTCAAAAAAAGTTTCTTCTGTGTAGTATGAGCAAACATGATTGCATGTATTATGTTTTCGAAGTATAATTCAGTGGGAACTTAGCAAAAGCAAATTTAAAAATCCCAGAGCAGTAACGTCATGTAGGGTCCCGGGGCAGAGATCATTCAACCTGTTGCTGTCCGCCTGTGTCTTCCGTGATTAAAGGAAAACCTCGAGCCGGCTGAGCGTCTTCTTTCTTTAGAAACTGAACTTGCGCGAGGAAGTTTAGTTGTTTCAAGAACTTTAAATATCACTGACCCCAATGCATAGCAATCCTATAGACGTCCTTAATCTGGTACCTGTAGAATAGTCCAAGTCTGAAACATCACTAAATATGAGTTGTCAGGAGTCGGGCGGTAACAGCGGTTTAAGCACACGTGGCGTGAGGCGCAAGGACTAAGGACCGGAGTAAGGACCCTGGTTCGAGCCCCCGGCTCCTCACCTGCAGGGGGGTCGTTTCACAGGCAGTGAAGCAGGTCTGCAGGTGTCTTTCATTCCCCCTCTCTGTCTTCCACCCTCTCTCCATTTCTGTCTGTCCTATTCGACAACAATAATAATTACATCAATAAAAAAACAAGAGCAACAAAAGGGAATAAATAAATTTAAAATAAAAAAGTTTAAAAAGATAAGAGTTGTCATGGAAAAGTTAATTGTCTTAAAGCACAGATTCCCCAGTGGTGGTGGGGGCATCACCACCACTGCCATCATCACATTGTTTTCTTTTTTTTTTTTTTAATATTTTTATTTTATTTATTTATTCCCTTTTCTTGCTCTTGTTGTTTTTTATTGTTGTAGTTATTATTGTTGTTGTCGTCGTTGTTGGATAGGACAGAGAGAAATGGAGAGAGGAGGGGAAGACAGACAGGAGGAGAGAAAGATAGACACCTGCAGACCTGCTTCACCGCCTGTGAAGCGACTCCCCTGCAGGTGGGGAGCCGGGGTTCGAACCGGGATCCTGATGCCGGTCCTGTGCTTTGCGCCACCTGCACTTAACCCGCTGTGCTACAGCCCGACTCCCCATCATCATTGTTTTCATCATCTTTTTAAGAGGTTCTTTTTTTGTTTCATTTTTATTGAGGGACTCATGCTTTACAGTCAACAGTAAGTAGTCATTGGTACATGTGTGAAATTTCTCAGCTTTCTGCAAAACATTCTCACCCCAGCCGAGTTCTTCCTCTGCCATCATGCACTAGGACCAGAAATCCCCACCCCCTCCTCCCAGAGTCCTTTACTTTGGTGTAATACACTTAACGAGGTCCATTCTGTCTTTATTTTCACATGACATCCTCTCAGTGTGAATATCTATATCTAAACCCACCAATCCCTAGTATGGTTTCTTTCTTTCTTTCTCTCTTTCTTTCTTGACTTCACATTTTTTAAATTTTTATTTATTTTTTTCTTTTGCTGCCCTTATTTTATTGTTGTTGTTATTGATGTCAGCATTGTTAGATAGGACAGAGAGAAATGGAGAGAGGAGGGGAAGACAGAGAGGGAGAAAAAGACACCTGCAGACCTGCTTCACCACCTGTGAAGTGACTCCTCTGTAGGTGGGGAGCTGGGGGCTCGAACGGGGATCCTTATGCCGGTCCTTGTGCTTTGTGCCACATGTGCTACCACCAACTCTCTTCAGTTTGTTTTTTTAATTTCTTTATTGGAGAATTAATGTTTTACATTTGACAGTAAATACAATAGTTTGTACATGCATAACATTTCCCAGTTTTCCATAGAACAATACCACCCCTGTTAGACCCTCTGTCATCCTTTTTGGACCTGTATCCACCACCACCCTCCCCAACCCACCCACCCCAGAGTCTTTTACTTGGGTGCAATACGCCAATTCCAGTTCAGGTTCTACTTGTGTTTTTTCTTCTGATCTTGTTTTTCAACTTCTGCCTGAGAGTGAGATCATCCCATAGTCATCCTTCTGTTTCTGACTTATTTCACTTAACATGAATTTTTCAAGTTCCATCCAAGATCTGCTGAAAACGGTGAAGGGTTGACTTCACTTTTAACATTTACATCATGTAATTAATTACCTGTTATCCAAGTAAGGTCACATTCTGAAATGCAAGGTGTGAGGAATTCAATGTATAAAACTTGGAGGCTAGGTTATTTATTCAGCTCAATAGGAGCTAAAGTTCATGATGTCATCTCTAAAGTTGAGTCTCTCCGGGTCCAGTTAGTTTGAGAAAGGCAGGGGGAGAGGGGTAAAGAGAGACTGTGAAGCAGTCAAAACAGAAGGCATCCACCAGCACACAGTTTAGGGTCATTCCAACACTTGTTGCTCTCAGATATGAGAGGAAGTTCAATGAAAAGAAGGAGCCTGGAGCCAGAAGGTTGAGAAAGAATTGTCTCAGTGAATGAAAAAAGTATCTCAATACATGTTTAAAGGGTTGGAGAGTTGCACACCTGGTACAAATGATCCATCACCCTGTGCAAAGACCCAGGATCAAAGCCCTTGTTTCCCACATGCAGGGAGGAAGCTTCATGAGCTGTGAATATGTGGTGCAGTTATCTCTCTCTCTCTCTCTCTCTCCCCTTTACTCCCAATTTATGACTCTATAAAATATTTTTTAAAAACTTTGAAAAAGAAGTGTTTACGGTTCAAGACACTGCTAAGGAGACGGGTTACTTTGCCACCATTGTTTCTTTGAGAGACTCCAAGCTTGTGACCTGCTCAGCTATAATGTATATTCTCAGGTTGCCTAGCCCACTTACCTGAAAAAAAAAAAAAAAAGAAGGAAAGAAGACAGGAAGGAAGGAAGAAAGAGAAAGAAAGAAGACAGGAAGGAAGGAAGAAAAGAAAGCTTTGTTATGAGCTAATTTTCAAACATCCAGAGACATCTTGCAACAAAATCTCCTGAGTAAATGTTAATTTACTAGACTTTTAACAGGAGCATAACTCCACATCTTTCCGAGAGGGGCACGAGCACAACTCACAGACCACCAAACGGTTAACCCTCGCCCTTGTATGGCACTGTGCCCACCCTCCTCTGCCCCACTTAGAGTCCATGGATCTCCTGAAATGGAGCTCACAGAGTTGCCTCAGCTAGATTAGAAGCATCCACCGGTGAGTCTGAGCCATGGTCATGAATCTAACACAATATTAAGCACAATAAATTCAGGGTGGGGGTGATTGGTTATTAATCTTTCGACTGCAATTTGGCTCACTGCCACAGTACCTAACAAATGAAACTTACATGGCTCAGTATTATGGATTGTCAACTAATGTAGAATCCCAAAGGGTTAATTCTTCACTAAGCCTCTTGGAAATTTTTTTTTTTAAGAATATAATCAAGCCATAAAGAACAAAGAAGTATGTTCACAGAGAACTCTTGGTGACCCCAAAGGAGAGGATACCTCAGATATTTTGTCTTCCCACAGCAGGGAGAGAGAGGAGTACAGACTGAAGGAAGGGCAGGGGGGAACAACTTGTTTTTGTTGTTGTTGTTTGTTTTGCTTTAAGAATCTGGGAATGAAGTTTGGTGTCTGGTGCCATTAGTGGGTAGGTAGACACGATAAATGCCATGCTTGGGTAGCACCTAAATCAGGACAAGTAGAGCAATGCAATAGACATTATCCAGCATCCTTAGACCTCACTGAGAGAGCAGGGCGACCCTGTGTGGGGACAGGGACTGGGGCTGCATTCTGCCCATGTTCTGGAGAATCGGTGTGGACAGACCTCAGGCATCCCCTGGCCACACTGATCTGGGCAAACAGCCAAAGCTGGAAGGTGTTAGACGGAATCAAAGGGCTACAGACTGATTTGAGAGGCAGCCCCAGGGAAAATACAGATATCAGGACATGAGGTCAGAGAGAGTGTAGGGACCAGAAGGCCACAGGGCACACACGCTATGCGGTCTGGTCCTCCAGAGGTCAAGGAAGGGGCAGGACTGGTGGGCAGAGGGTGAGCTGTAACAGCAGGAAGCCAGCTTAAGGGACCCAGGTGTGGAGGTCACACACGAGGCCCTCAAGAAATCTCAGAGCCCCTGGCGAGGGCTGGGGCTGCAAGGGGAACAAGGCTTTGGTAAATGGAAACACATGCCTTGGTCCAGGAGGTGGCTGAGTGCTGGAGCTGTTTCCTGAGCTGGGCTCGCATGGCTCTTGGATGCTGTGTCCAGTGATGAATGCTGGTTCCAGATGGGTGTGCTTCAGACTGCAGCAGTCGGCTGAAGTGAGGTGAAGTGGGCACACTGGAAGCAGCTCAGGGAGGGAAAATGATGTTTTTGTCAATTCCTTTTGTTATTTACTTTGGATAGAGACAGGCAGAAGTTGAGAGTGAAGGGAGAGATAAAGAGAGAGGGAGAGGGAGAGAGAGAGAGAGAGAGAGAGAGAGAGAAAGACAGAGAGAGAGACAGAGAGAGAGAGAGACAGCTGAAATATCATTTCACCACTCATAAAGGTGGAGACCAAGGTGCTTGAACACAGGTCATTTATGTGCTCAGGAGGGACAGGCCATGGCACACCAGGTGAAGCCACACATTACAGTGTGCAAGGACCTGGGTTCAAGCCTCTCTGGGCCCCACCTGTAGGGGGAAAGCTTCATGAATGTGGAAGCAGTCTCTGCCTCTTTCCCCATCTCTACTGCCCTCTGTCAACTTCTGTTTCTATCCAGTAATAACTAACTAACTAACTAGATAAGTAAATAAATATTAATGGGGGCCAGATGGTGGCTTACCTAACTGAGTGCACATGTTATAATACTCAAGGACTGGATTCAAGCCCTGTGTCCCCACCTGCGGGGGGAGGCGGGCAAAGCTTTGCAAGTGTTGAAGCAGGACTGCAGGAGTCTATCTCTCTTCCTACCACCCCTTCCCTCTTGATTTCTTGCCATCTCTATCCAATAAATAAATAAAGATAATACAATAAAATTAAAAAATCATACTATTTGTACTCAAACCTGCCCTGTTACCACCCAGTACCAAGTGATGGGGGAGGACTGTGTCTCTCTGATCTGTTGCTGCCTTTCCTCTTGTTCGTATCATCATCATCAATATTATCATTGTCTTTGTTTTTTTGCCCAGTAGTTGCTGTGTAATGCAATGGGCCTTGTTCTTTGCACTTGTTGTCTCATTCAGGACCCAAAACACTGAGCAGACACACTTATTATCAAGTTATGGGTCAAGAAACTTGAGTCAAAAGGAATGAGATGCTTGCTCAAAATGATCCAACTTGTGAAAGAGAGATAGGCAGGATTGGAGCATATATATGTTCATTTATTTATTTTGAGAGAGAGAGAGAGAGAGAGAGAGAGCCCACTGGCTATGGCTTATAGTGGTGCTGGGGATTGAATATGAGTCTTCAGAGCCTGTTATAAAAGCATTATGTGTAGACACTATGCTATCTCCCCCCCCCCCGAGCCCATTTTGTGAGTGTGTGTGTGTGTCTCTCTCTCTAGGTGTGTCTGTAACCCTTGGGAGTTAGCCCAGAGTTGTTACAGAACAGGATGCTAGTAACTCTGCTGCCACTTCTGAAATTTCAATGTGTTTTGACAAAGAACTCCCATGTTTATTTTCCATCCCTTGTATTCCAGTCCTGTTCAGATCCTTTGCTGAATACCCCTGCCCCCTGCCCTCCAATCACCACCGACACCCACCAAGTCACAAACTTATGGAGAGCTGGTTTTCCAAGAGGACTTAAAACCATTTCATTTCTTGTCATTTTTTTTTCCCCTTAAGGAAAAGTTGAAGAAGGATTTTAGTCCTGCATAAGCAGTTTGAAAGCTGATGGAACTAATTGAATGTGAGAAATTACTAATGAGGAAGCTAGGCAGTGATGCTCCTGGTTGAAAAAACCTGTTCCCATAAGTAAGGGCCTGGGCTCGAGTCCTCAGTCGCCATCTGCAGGACAGAGGTGCAGAAAAGCAGGTCTGCGTGCATCTTTTCCTACTATCCCTTTCTTTTTTCTAGACTCCAGGGTTATTGCTGGGGCTCAGTGCCTGCACCAGGAGTTCACTGCCCCTATGATCATTTGTCCCATTTTGTTGCCCTTGTTGTCATCCTTGTTAGAGTTGCTATAGCTGCTGCTGCTGTTGTTGTTGGATAAGACAGGGAGAAATCGAGAAAGGAAAAGAAAACAGAGAGAGGGAGAGAAAGACAGACACCTACAGACCTGCTTCACTGCTTGTGAGGTGGCCTTCCCTTCAGGTGGGGAGCCAGGGGCTTGAACCGGGATCCTTCCTCTGGTCCTGTGCTTTGTGCCACATGCAATTATCCCACTGTGCTACTGCCTGGCCCCCCTCTTCGATCCCTTTCTAGCCACTCCTCTCTTAATTTCTCTCTGTCCTATAAAATATAATGGAAAGAAAAAGTAAAAAAAAAAAAAAAAAATATATATATATATATATATATATATATATATATATATATATATATATATATGCCTTCCAGGAGCAGTGGATTCATAGTGTTGGCACTGAGCCTCAGCGATAACCCTGGTGGTAATGAAAAAAAAAATAAAGAAAAAAAATATTAATGAAACCAAAACTAAGCATTTGTGTACTGGAAATTCCTACCAATGTTGTGAATTAAAGGCCACCACCTGGATGTTTTGTCTACGTGATGAGGAGAGAGCCAAGGGTTAAAAACAAGAAGGAAGGGAGTGGTGGTCAGGTGCTGCCACAGAGGGTTAAGCGCACATGGCTCAAAGCACAAGGACCAGCATAAAGATCCCGGTTCGAGCCCCCGGCTCCCCACCTGCAGGGGAGTCGCTTCACAGGCAGTGAAGCAAATCTGCAGGTGTCTGTCTTTCTCTCCCCGTCTCTGCCTTCCCCTCCTCTCTCTATTTCTCTCTGTCCTATCCAACAATTATGACATCAGCAATAACAATAATAACCACAACAAGGTTACAGTAACACTGAGCACCAGCATTAACCCTGGAGGCAAAACAAGAAAAAAAAAAAAAAACAGGAAAGTGAGCACATCCAATAACTCTATCTACAACTGTCGTGATTTCTTCTGCCTTTAGCCTCATGTTAGATCACCTCTTGGGCCTCTCCTGTCAAACGCTCAAGGTCAAAGCCAATCCTTCTCCTGGCCTGCTTTGGCCCCAATGAGGAACATTAATTTGCTGACCTGGGGTCACCCTGTCACCCAGACATCCTCTGCCTTTCCCCCACACCCCTGTTTGTCAAAAGGGCTTATAGGAAACTCTGATGGAGCTCAGACACAAAACCATAGAGGAAATTAAGCTAGTATCTAAGAGCAGGGTCACTTGAGAGTGGCAAACTAACTTCAGCTTTGCTATCAAGTCAGTGAGAACCACTCCCTTCAGCAATTCCTGACAGAACCAAGGCCTTTTTTTCTTTCCAGGAAATAGCTCACTGACTTTGGGTCTAGCAACAGAACTGATGAGGACTTGTGATATGGGGGCTGTGGATTCTGAATGCCCCTTCCATGTCTGACCTGTGTTTACTCAAGGCCAAGAAAACACGGTTCTACCTGAACTCACTGAAAGCAACTGGGTGCTCAAGCTTCTATTTTTCTTGCTATTTCCACAAGCTGTACAAGAGCCCTCCTGATTCTTTCAACACTTCTGAACAAGACTATTTGCTCAGTGCTGAGTCAAAATCAACTCTTTTTTTTTTCTATTTATTTAAGAAAGGAGACATTAACAAAACCGTAGGATAGGAGGGGTACAACTCCACACAATTCCAGCCACCCGATCTCCATATCCCATCCCCTCCCCTGATAGCTTTCCCATTCTCTATCCCTCTGGGAGCATGGACCCAGGGTCATTGTGGGTTGCAGAAGGTAGAAGGTCTGGCTTCTGTAATTGCTTCCCCGCTGAACATGGGCGTTGACTGGTCGGTCCATACTCCCAGTCTGCCTCTCTCTTTCCCTAGTAGGGTGGGGCTCTGAGGAAGCGGAGCTCCAGGACATATTGGTGGGGTCTTCAGTCCAGGGAAGCCTGGCAGGCATCCTGAAAATCAACTCTTACAGACATTTCCAATAATCATCTCTCAGAACCAGGACACCAGGCTGGACAAAGACTAGAGTAAATGTGTATTTAAGTCATGGAGCTACAGACTGAAAAATAATCTGACTGTTGTTGCAAGTGATCATTCTTAACGTAAAAGAGATTCCATATGGGGGATCGTCACTCTGTTCCCCCCACATATACGTAGTAAAAATGGAAAGCAGATATAACCGTTTAATTACTTTTTTTCACATTCATGTTATAAAAATTTCCAGTGAGCCATGAGCTAATAGGGTAGAAAAAGGGTATTTATGTTAAGGATAAGAAGTCTCTCTCCTATATTAATCAGCACATCCTGATCTTATTCCTCTATGTGCATCAGTTGTTATTTAATCATCTTAATAGTCTTTATTTTTTGAGTACCTTTAGGTTTACAGAGAAGTAAAACTGATGAAGGGCCCTCCCTCAGCTACAAACACACAAGGTCCCTCATGTTGTTAACATCGTACATCAGTAAGGCGTCTTTGTCATAAGTAAGGAACCAAGATCAGGGTATTATTAGTAGCAACTGTCTATGCTTTGGGGCTGTGTGGTGACATGTCACCAAGCTCAGGGTCCCCTCCTGCAGAAGGAATACTTTGCAAGCAGTGGTGCAGGCTTACAGGTGTCTCTCTTTGTCTCTTCCATCTCATTCCATCTCAGTTTCTGTCTCTATCCAGTAAATAAATAAGGAAATAGTTTTAAAAGAGTAATTGGTAGTTTTTCTTAAAAAAATGATTTATTCAGATTGCCTTAGTTTTTAATGAATGTTATTTTTTACTTTTGAATTGTTTAAATATATTTATTTATTGGATAGAGACAGCCAGAATTTGAGAGGGAAGGGGGTGGTAGAGATGGGAGAGAGACAGAGAGACACGTGCAACACTGCTTCACCACTGACAAAGCTTTCCCCCTGCAGGTGGGGACTGTGGGCTCAAACCAGGGTCCTTGTGCATTGTGAGGTGTGCACTCAACCAGGTTTGCCACCACCCAGCATACACTCAGTATACAATATTGTGTACAATCATTATGTGTCTCCATATGCCTTTCTTGATTATAATAGGATATCTTACCATTTCTTGCCTTTAATGATCCAGACAGTTTTAATGACTACTAGTCAGGTATATTATTGGATTTCCTTCTGTTGAATGCTCTTTGAGCTCCTTTTCTTATTACTAGACTGAGGCTATGAGTTTTGAAGAGGAAGAAGACAGAGAGAAACTGTTTTTCTTTCTTCAGTTATATTAATACAGGAAACAGGAATGACTAATATAGGTACAGATGGTTCTATGCATAAATATTTATAGATATATGCACAGACACAGATTAATATGTACACATATGTTCTTTGCTCAGTAAACTAAGGAATCATAAAGGAAGACTAGCCTGGCATTAATAAACATAGCTAATAACTGTATGCAGATGTTACATCTAAAATCTTTCTTTTGCAAAATAGTTCAAGGAGTCTTAGACAAATTATTGGGACAGGAGATGCATACAATAGGTCTCAAGCATCTTACATTACCAGATAACTTAATAAACGTTGAAATATACACAAACATGTCCAAGGTGCACAAAGAAATTTCAAAAACAAAAAAAGTAGTAGTCTGGCCAAGCAGTGGCCCACCCGGTAAAGGCCATGTTTAAGCCCTTGGCTTCCAGCTGCACGGGATAATCTTCAAATGAGGTGAAACAGCAGTGCTGCAGATCTCTCTCTCTCTCTTTCTCTCTCTCTCTCTCTCCCCTCCAAATTTCTCCCTGTCTCTGCTAAGATTAAAAAAAAAAATGCCTGTTAGAAAAAGTCAATTCATACTGTAGGGACAGTGCCCCTCGTGATAACCCTGGTGGAAATTGACAAAAATGAAAAAAGTAAAAGTCTATATTGAAAAAGAAATAGATACCATTTTTTTTTCTCAGCTGTCAAGGGATCTGTTAGAAGGAGAGTGTCACTGAAATTTACTGTTGGGCGTGGTGATACATACATACATACGTATGTATTCAAGTGCGAAACTATCACTCTGGCCATTTATAATTGTGTAAACCAATTCTGAATCACTAGTAATAAAAATACATTTTAAAAAATGAGAGGCGATATTTCAAAGAAGCACAAGAATGAACTGAAAGAATGCTGCCCACTTCCCATTCCAATCTTAGAGGTAGTTATTTCTCTACCCCAAAAGAATAGGAGGAACATACTCAGCACTCTAAGTGTGAGATCTTCTCTGTTTATAGCTACTGATTATACAAACAAGATTCATGCAGATATCTATAAATATTTCTGTGTAGAATCATCTGTAACTATGTTATTCACTTTTTCTTATATTTAAGAAACTAACTGATAGTATGTCACCTACGTAACACTGAAATTAAAACACAGTTAAATTGCCTTTGGAGCATCTTCTTCAGTCAGAGTCACTGTTAAGAAAATCTTTACAATTAAGGAGTTTTCAGTCTAGTGGAAAAGACTGGTTTGTGAGCTAATCATTTTATAAAATTAGTCATTTGCTAATCTTAAGAAAAATGTGCATACTGATGAAAAGTTTTATAAATGATTCACTTAGAGCAACTTAAGATCCTCTGTGCTGGGTTAGAAGCTAAGTCTGAGTTAATCCACTGGATATTTGTAAAAGATAAATAAGAACTTACTATAAGATAACTGGAAATTAAGTTTATGAAAGAAGAAACAGCAAAGAAAGTAACATGGGTATGTGATTCATCAAGAGACTTTGGACAATTTAATCTTTTTATAGAATAAGTTCATAAATAATGTGATGAGGTCAGAGAAGGAAACAGAGGTTGATGTTCCTGTGTGTGTGTGTGTGTAAGGCTAAAGAAATAAGATTTTATTCTGTAAGGAAAAACACTTGATTGCAACATTTAATAGCAAACTAAATGTGCACAAATCCTAGACAAGGAGACAATTTCTGGTTTCCTAATATTGAAGCATCGGTATCTAATGTTAAGAAGACAAGATTGAAAGACATAAGCTGACTCTTTCCCAGATAGTTTTGATTTCTGACTATGATTTGAAGAGAATGGCATTGTTGTGTGACAGTGGTTATTTATTTAGCACTTACTGTGTGACAAGTGTTATCTCATTTAACCCTAACACACAGGCATTATGACTAATGTCTTTCAGTAGACAAAGAACTGAATCAGAGGTGAAGTAACTTGCAAAGGGCTAAACAGATGCTGAATGACTGACACCACTACAGACCTCCTCTGCCTGAGTCCATGTTACTCCTGAGAAATTCTCTCCTAAACAAAACAGAACTGAGAAAATCCCAAGACTGTACAATCTATTTCTAGGAAATTGAAACATTTGTCCATGGACTCCTGAAGGCTATATCTAGATTTAAAAAACATGGCTTCTGGAAAATAATGAACATGATGAAGGCTGGCATCTCTTCCTTCCAAAGGAGGTTCACCTAGATCAAATGCCTTTGGAAAGCATTTGAGCAAAGCCATTTTTTGTATTTCATAATGAGGAGACACGGACAGATAAATCAGTTGGGAGTCTACAGCCCAGACCTCTAGGGCAATGTGTCTGCCTGGTCTCTCCCCCCTCTGTTTGTTGTGATTTATGACATCAGAGCTGTTCTCATCATTCACCCTGTATCCCACCAGAGGAATGTTGGGTAAGAACAAGGAAAACCCCAGCGGGTGGGAATAAAAGGTTGTTGGAATTGAAGTCTTCCTCATTTATCTAGACAATGTTTGAACAGGCCTAGCAGGAGCCAGCAGAGGAGTAAAAAAATCCCATCGACTTTGCCTACCGTTCTAACGGGTCTTACTCTTCAGAAAACCCCGGCTAGTTTGCTTTTTGGTTTCACCTGGAAATGTGCGACATCCTGCCAGCTTATTCAGAAAGATAAGCAATGTGCTTTGCTGTAGTTAACAGTGTTATTCCATGGTATAGCAAAGACTGAGCTCTAAACAACCATAAGTAGAAAAGGGAATATAAAGTGGTTTTAGAATGTAGACACATGGGTTCGCTATTAAAGTACATTCACTAATAAAACCAGTTTTGGCTGGCTAAGCATGTGCCTCCTTTGTGTGATTAATAAAAGCAGAAACACAGGGAGTCGGGCGGTAGCCCAGCGGATTAAGCTCACGAGGCGCGAAGCACAAGGACCGCTGGGAAGGATTCTGGTTCGAGCCCCTGGCTCCCTACCTGCAGGGGAGTCCCTTCACAGGCGGTGAAGCAGGCCTACAGGTGTCTGTCTTTCTCTCCCCCTCTCTGTCTTCCCCTCCTCTTTCCATTTCTCTCTGTCTTATCCAACAACAGTGACATCAATAACAATAATAACAACAAAAACAAGGGCAACAAAAGGAAATAAATAAATAAATGTTTTGAAAAAATTTTTTTTAAAAAAAGCAGAAACACAATATCTTTTCCAGCATAGTATATAGATCCCCATGTTAAAACATATGTTGTTTTAAGTTTCAAATTTTGATATATATATATATATATATATTATATATATATATATGTATGTATATGCACTTCTATTTCTCTCCATTCTCAGTATAAATTTAAGACAGATATAACTTCTACAGTTGCCCTGAGATATTACAACAAGCTTATTCTCACTGCCCAGGGTGGTTGTAAGCACCACATGTAAAGGATTTGTGCGTTAATTATGTACAAATATCGAATTGCTTAGGTTGCTACTTCCGTTCTTAATGGGGACCATTTAAAATATTGGCTTATTTCAGAGAAAAAATAAGGATAGAAAGAGAGAGAGAGAAAGAGGGGGGGAGAGGGAGAGGGAGAGAGAGAGAGAATGGTGAGCACCGCTCATCTCAAACAATTGGTGTTGTTGGTAATTGAACCTGGGACCTCTGGGGCTCAGGTATACAAGTCCAGTGTGCTGTGACTATGGTATTCCTGCAGACCTGTGCTCTTAGTCTCGGCATGGTAAGAGGACTACTTTAAGGACTGTGGAAACATGACGTTTCTCTTGTGGGAGCAGTGGGAGGTCAGGGAAAATAGACAAATGAAGTGAGTCTTCATGCAAGCACAAACTGAAGCAAGCTAAGGACATACACTTGTTACGCCAAGTGCTTCTTTGAGTCAAATTGGTGTTTGTTTGTTTGTGTTTTGTTTTCAGTTTTCATATGAAATGAACTCCAATGCACATTCAGGGCCAGTGTTCCAGGTGTGCGAGGTTAACATCAGAAATACAGATATCAGTTACACCACGGCTTCTATCCCTGACTGGACTTTATTTAATGAACCCCCACTGTTAAATGTTCCCACTCATTCAACTCACAACTCTCTGAGTTAAGACAATTAATGATGAGAAGAGGAAGAGAATGACTGCATTCCACACACATCTGGCAAAGAGGAAAAGGCTTCCACTCCACGATGTAGCCAGACAGAGAGTTCCCGTCAGAGTGAAGAGTGAAAAATCATCTTGATTTATGAACTTACTATAAACTGATTTGTAAAGTTAAGGCCTGCCATCCCCCAAAAAAGCTTTGCATTGCCTCGTCTGTCTCCCAGGATATAATGGGGATGTTGGGAGAAGTTTCTGGCAGTTTCCACTGACCTAAATCACAAGGTGTTTCATAATTTTGTGTCAATCATAGGTGCAACTGAGCAATTTTAATTTTCTAAGAACACATAGAGCCCCTAACTCTGCTCCTTTCATGCATTTACCTGCTATGCAGCCAACATCAAAACCTAAGTGTCCAGAAAAATCTTGGAAGCCTGCAGTTATTGTTATCTAAAGTTTTTCAGAGAAGATCTTGGGCCAAGCAATTTCTGTACATTTCAATATTCTGGTTTGGGTTTGTTCATGTTTCAATTCTCACATGTAAACATGTTCTAATATATCAACACTCCAAGGGAGTACAGTTTGCCTCTCCAACATGGCATGGGGTCTTGACTTGGCTCCCTGTTAGAGTTCCATATTTGTAAACAATAGTCAGGGCCATATGGATCTGCTGAAGTGGGTCAGGTTGACTCATCTCCCAGGAATGAGAAGGAGAATATGTTGTTTTCTACTGTATTTCCACACAAACGATATTCAGTTCTTCCTTCTTGCCCTTTGACATACTGCTGTACGAATGTCCCTACACTAAATCAGTCCTTAAGCATCCAAGGCTAAAGATCATCAATTTGTCTTTCCTAACCCATGGGTGAAGACATCAACATTTGAGTGAAGAACTTTCTCACACAGGGACTCAATGGTAGAGTTTGCCTTCTGACTAGCCAATTCTGACTGCCTTTGCAGACCCTTTCCTTTGGGCCAAGAATCTTGCTTTTTGTCTGCCTCTTTCTAGCTTAAGCACTGCTACCAATTGTCACTTGCCCCACATAACAAAGTCTGAGGTCAGTCGTTACCCAAGCATATGTCAAACTCTTAAGTTCTGAATACAGGGTAGGTCAGAGATCTTAAAGAAATATGATCAAAAAGGACATCCTTCTGACATGTCCAAGTAGAAACATAAATATAAAAAGACATATTGACGATAAAGGGCAAAGTTGTAATCCCAACTTGGATCACCAAGACAACGCACCTGTTTTTTTCCATGCTTGAGACCAAAAAAGTCTCTATCTGGAAAATGCCAGTTTGTAGTCGTGAAGCATAGGTGAGAATAAAGACAAAAAAAGAAGGAAACTCAACCAGTGGGAAGATAATCGTGAGCATGGATCAAATGTCACCTGGTATTTTATGGCCATCTCTTTGCGTCTCTTACTTTGATTACTCTAGAATTAGATGGGTTCTCTCTCAGAATATTCTTTCATTACTCTCTAGGGCTATGCAAACCTGCAGTATTTGAATTTTTTATAATATTTTTATATATTTATTTTCCCTTTTGTTGCCCTTGTGTTGTTTTTTATTATTGCTGTAGTTATTATTGTTGTTGTTATTGATGTCGCCCTTATTGGACAGGACAGAGAGAAATGGAGAGAGGAGGGGAAGACAGAGAGGGGGAGAGAAAGACAGACACCTGCAGACCTGCTTCACTGCCTGTGAAGCGACTCCCCTGCAGGTAGGGAGTCGGGGGCTCGAACCGGGATCCTCACGCCGGTCCTTGTGCTTTACGCCACCTGCGCTTAACCCGCCGCGCTACTGCCCGGCTCCCTTGAGCAGAACTTATTTTCCCGTGATACGTGCAGAGCACTCTCATATATTTTATGTCTTTATCCACCATTATGTACCTGGACCCCAAAGCCCCACCCTACTTTTTCTTCCTCTGAGATCTTTGCTTTGGTGCAATAAACCAAACCCAGTCTAAGTCTGACCTTGTGCTTTCCCTTTCTGTCTTTGTTTCATAAATTCCGCCTTATGAGAAGACCATCTAGTATGTATACTCATTTTGGCTTGTCTCAGTTTAAATGGTATAGAGATATTCTTTCTTAATCTTAGGATGATTATGTTTAAGGAGAGGAAATAACATTTGCTTCATTATTTTGGAAGAAAAAGATCAAACAAGGAGGCCGGATGGTGGCGCACCTGGTTGAGCGTGTGTGTTACAATGCACAAGCACTCATGTTCGAGCCTCCGGTTCCCAACTGTAGGGGAAAGCTTCAGGAGTGGTGAAGCAGTGTTGCAGGTGTCTCTCTGACGTTCTACCTCTCTGTCCCCCTCTTCCCTCTCAGTTTTTGGCTGTCTCTATCCAATAAATTAAGATAATACAAATTAAAAAAAAGAAAAGAAAACAATTAAGTGAAAAAAAGAAAAAGATCAAACAATAATTAAATTTATCTTAAACAATAAATTTTAAAGATTGATTTATTAAGGAGAGAGGGATAGACTAGAACATGGGTCAGTTCTTTTATTTGCAGTTCATGCTTGTAAGATCTTCACTTTTGAACCTACTTTATTATTAATAAAAAAAATAGAGGGGGAAGGAAAGAAGAGAAATTTTCATGGAACTTACGACTATGAATATCTGTGTGTACGACCTTGAACATGTGACTCTCATTGCAGTTATGTGAATAGTTTAGGAGGGGGAAATAGAATGCCATAAAAGCAGTTACGATGTCGGTTAAACTTGACTACTATTTATTGATTTTTTTTTAATTATTATTATTGTGCAGGACATTTCAACACTTAAGTCATCAGGCTTGTCAATCTACAGGCTCCATAATAATACTTAAATATATGAACTCTTCTTAAAGATAAATGTAGTATGCCATTCAAAATGATACTGACACACATTAAGTTTAATTTACAACTCACTCTGCTATCATGAGACAAGATGGCTTGTAATAAAAATTGTTCATGAACATATTTCTTCCTGAAATTTTTAGTAACTATCAATTACATGAAGAAGAGGCGTAGTAGGGTCCTACCTCACAAAAAATATGCACTCTTAAAGAATAGTCAGATCTTCATAGTAGTAACACAATTTTTAAAAATAATATTTAGAAATTTTTTCAACCACATCTTACTCCTCTATCATTCCAAATTTATTTCATTGAAGAAATAAAGGGGTTAGGTTCACAACCGCCTTCAAACTGAACATCGAGAATGGTGTCCGTAAAGCAAGGTTTTAAACAGTGTGTACATGTTAAGTCTTCTTTAGTTCTCAGGTCTCCAGTGGCAGGTGTTATCATTTTTATACGAGGCACAAGGAAATTCTCAAGTGAAAAAATGAGTCAAATCAATTAAAGTCAAACAGGAAGCAAGAAGCAGGGCTGGGCTGGAGCCTAGGCAGACTGGTTGTGGTGTCAGGACACTTTATCCCCACCTTCCCTGGACCCTGCACCTCCCTGTTATGTGTGGTTGGGACTCATGTTGACCAACTGTCTGAACTTCATTTTTCTTCCAATTTTGCCCAGAAAAAAACTTTTCTGGTGTTCACCTTTGGGAAAAAAAATGATTATTAAATGATTGGCCCATGATCTAATGGAAATGGTTAGTGATGTCTGTATCTCATGCCACTGAGCACGGGGTTTGGAATGATCAAAGGGTTAGTAGTGACCAGACTAATCATGACTGAGTCTTTCATAAACTGCTTTGGGAATGTGTATGTGTGTGTATGTGTTGAGTTATGTGTAACAAATGCAAACATTACACTTAAAAATCTCTGGGGCAGAGGCAAATACTTGATAAGTATAATTCATGATTTTCCCATGGCTTTCACAAATTGAACTTTTAAGATGCATTTCTCAAAAAAAAAAAAAAAAAAAAAAAGGTAATTTCAATGATCTACATTCAGATGTCTAGGTACAATATATGATGAATCCCCCAATCATGCTTTAGAAACATTACAATATAGGGTTTTATTGGAGCAGTCTTTTGAGGCTGCAAATTGTTAACATCTGTCTCTTAGTATTTTTTTTTTCAATTCTCTAAATACTCTAATCTCTGGTTATCCTGCTAATAACTGTAATTTTCTAGTCAGCTGCTATCTCTCAAGGTAGTGTAAAGGTCATTTTTTTTTTGCTATACATAAAGAAGCTTGTAAGAAAGTGGACGTGATTTAATTTTTAGCACATTGAAGAAATGTTTGGATCTGATTTTGTATCCTAAAAGGACATGTCTCTGCTTAGCTGTTTTGCTTCAATCTTCTATTTCACCCCAGCTTGATTAATTTTGATCTCATTTATTATATTTTTGTTACTTGATTTTATTCCTCATAGATTGGAAACCATATTATTTCTGAAGGCCTAGTTAGAAGATGCACTTATATTGCAGTTTTTACACTCAGGATAATATTTAATTCACATTACTTATGTGACATGCTTTCCCCTAGAGAAGCAAGCTTCTGAAAACTCTCTTAATCAAGATTTGGAGAATTAGATCTACTTCATTTTCTCCAGCACCACAATTACCTCAGAAATTATGAAACCCGAATATATTTGTTTAAATGCACAGATTTTCATTCAATGAAGGCAATGAAGGCGCTAATCAAAATACAGGAGAAGCATAAACATAAGCTACATTGAACATACAGTGAGTTACTTGGGGTTTTTTTTGTTTGTTTGTTTTCTATCATCAACATTCATTACATTCCTGGGGTGGGGGACAGGGGTTGTCTCTCCATCAGATCAAGTTCATCCCCATTCCATACTTGGCTGGACACTGTGGAGCTCAACCAATTAGATCTCCATAGTGATGCATTTAGGGATAAACTTGGGATCCATGCTTGTTCAATGAGATGTGGAGTTGGGAATCTGCAAGAGGCCTTTAGGGAAGGAATGTACATCTTATTTCCAGTTGGATTGCTTAGGAAGTAGGAAATGAAATAGGATATAACCACCTGGCCATGTGCAAAGGGAGGAACACATCAGTCTGAAAATTCAAAGCCAGGAGAAATTAGATTAGGAAGCGGAGAACAATACCCTCCTTTTGTCATGCACACCAGTGTATCTGGAGCCCACCACCACCACCAGCAGTGATGACTCTTTCACATCCAGTGAATGATGTCAGTATGGTACATAAACATAAATGATGTTTATAGATGTCGCTTATAATCCAAGTTAGCCAAAGCAGATAAAAAAAAAAAAATAAAAAAAAACAAGGAAAGGACTTGGGTGGAATATTCTAAATGAAAAAGAAAGAAAAATAAAAACAAAATAGGTAGGATTAAGAAGGGAAGGCTTCAGGAAAGGCCTTAGAAATGATGCCTTGACTAGACCAGAGACAGCCAATTCTTACTCAGAGACCCGTGGTTTATCATCCTTTGGGGTTTTACATCCTTCTTCCTGATGAGTTGGTGCCACTGTGACATATGAAACATTACGTCTTGGAAAATGGGTTCCAGCTCCTGGCTCCCCATCTGCAGTAGGGATGCTACACAGGGGGTGAAGTAGGTCTACAAGTGTCTACCTTTCTATTTCTTTCTACCTCTCCTCCCCTCTCAATTTTGCTCTGTCCTATCTAATGAAATGATGGGAAAAATAAGGGGGGAAAATGGCCATAAAATGGTGGATTCATCGTGCTGGCACCACAAATTAAAAAAAAAAAAAATTCCATGGATTAAAAAAAAAAAGAGAATGTAATTTTACAATCTCATAACGTACTATTAATCACAAATAAAGACATTTAAAAAATAAGAATGGAATGGGGAAAATATATCAATATTTAATAGTGCAAGCTATTTTGTCTGTATGGACCAATAGTAAATTAAAAAGGAAAAAAAAAGATGGAAGTAGTGAGTAAAATTGATGGATAGCACTACATATCATAACTCTTTTTCCCATCCTTATGATAAAATTTTTCCACACTGATTTGACTTAAAGGGAAGCAAAAGAAGCTGACTAATAACACTGATAATTATAATAACTTTAGAATAAATTAGTTGTATCACTGAATAGATAAACCTAGAAGATGTATTGCTGCTATTTCCTAGTGAAAAAAATCATACTTATAGAATATTTTAGCATAATGTCCTTGGTTTGAGGTAAAAACATCTAGGGTCTTAGCTCCATGGAATATGATTTCATAAAGGTATCACAAAGATCACATGATCATCTGAGATGATCACATGATCAAAAACTGAGATTTTCTTTACTTTCTGTTTTATAATGATAGTGACAGAAGTAAAAAGAGAGAGAGAGAGAGAGAGAGAGAGGAGAAGAGAGAGGGGAGAAAGACAGAAAGGGGGTGGATTGGGCAGTGGTGCATATTGTACAAAGTGCAAGGACCCACATATGGAGGTGGGTTGGAACCCTTGGCTTTCCCCCCTACAGGGAGAAAGCTTCATAAGTGGTGAAGCAGGTCTTCAGGTGTCTCTCTCTCTCCCACCCTATCTTTACCTTCTTTCTAAATTTCTCTATCCAATTAAAAATAAATGGAAAAATTGGCTTCCAGAGGCAGGGAATCTGTAATGCCAACACAGAGCCCGGCGATAACCTTGGAGGCATTCAGGAAGCCTCTCAGGAAGCCACTCAAGAAGCTCCTGTCCTGTAAGTGGGGACTGGGAGTTCTAACTCAAATTCTCTTCTGCCAACTCCACCAGTTGTACAACTGTCTGCCCTCTCAAATTGAGATTTTCTTTTTGCTTGTTTTAAAAATTTATTTACTATGAATATTTTGCTACAAGATTGTAAGATCATAATTTATAGTCCCACACCACACCCACCACCAAAGTCCTGTAGTGTCACCTTCACACCTCCCACAGATAACCACCACCCAATTGAGGTTTTATTCACTAAAATGCTCTCAGCTGTGACATAGCCTGTGTGCCGCTGTTAAAGATCTCGTCTATTTGGGGGGTCAGCGTACCTGTGTATGAGGTGAGAATGAAAAAGACATCCCTTTGCTTCAACTGTGCATGACGGTTGCTTGTCTATGAAATTATCAGCAAAGATTGGCTCTGAGAGCTGAGAGCAATCTCTGGTAACAAGAGCAAAATCTCTTTGAGACGTTATAACCCCTTTGCCTTACCTATTTTTTAAGTTAGGATGCTATCTTAATTTTTCAGATACAAAATTGGGACTGCATCTTAAATGTCTTCGAAGTATGTGTGCCAATGGTTAAACTTCTCATGATTAGATTTTTTTTTTCATTTCTGATTTTTACTAGATATGACAACAAAGAGAAGAGAGTTGGGCGGTACCCAGCAGGTTAAGCACACGTGGTGCAAAGTGCAAGGACTGGAGTAAGGATCCCAGTTCAAGCCCCCCATATCCCTGCCTGCAGGGGAGTCACTTCACAGGTGGTGAAGCAGGTGTGCAGGTGTCTGTCTTTCTCTCCCTCTCTCTGTCTTCTCTTCCTCTCTCCATTTCTCTCTGTCCTATCCAACAACGACATCAATAACGACAACAGTAATAACTCCAACAATAAAACAAAGGCAACAAAAGGGAATAAATAAATAAATATTTTAAAAATGTAAAAAGAAAAAAAAAAGGGCTGGCAGATGTAAAGAGGGAGAGAAAGAGAGACATCTGCCAATCTGCTTCACCTCTCTCGAAGAAGACTTCTTGCAGGTGGGGAGCAGGAGCTTGAACCCAGGTCCTTTAGGTTGGTACTGTGTGCGTTTAACCAGGTGTACCACTACCTGCCCCCTTAAAAATGTATTTTCGGGGGTCGGGCGGTGGCGCAGTGGGTTAAGCGCATGTGGCGCAAAGCACAAGGACCGGCATAAGGATCCTGGTTCGAACCCCCGGCTCCCCACCTGCAGGGGAGTCGCCTCACAGGCGGTGAAGCAGGTCTGCAGGTGTCTGTCTTTCTCTCCCCCTCTCTGTCTTCCCCTCCTCTCTCCATTTCTCTCTGTCCTATCCAACAACAAACAACATCAACAATGGCAATAATAGTAACCACAACGAGGCTACAACAACAAGGGCAACAAAAGGGGGAAAAATGGCCTCCAGGAGCGGTGGATTCATGGTGCAGGCACCGAGCCCCAGCAATAACCCTGGAGGGAAAAAAAATGTATTTTCAAGGGACAGAAAGATAGCTCCCCTGGACAGTGCCCCTGCTTTGCAGTGCATGCGACCTTGATTTGAGCCCAGCTTCTACTGCACAGGAAAAAGCTTTGGTGCTGTGTCACACTGCACTGTCTCCTTGCCCCCCAAAACTGCTTGTGTGACTTCACTGATCCTTCTCTCTGCCTTAGTTCCAACACCATCTCTTTTGCCTTTTTTTTTTTTTTTTTTGGAATATCACATTGTATTCATAAAGTTTTGTTTGTTTGTTTATTTTGATTTACTTCTCTCCTCTGGTAAAATATGTTCAACTCTCCTCTGTGACTTTTCACGACTTGAGAGCTCACTTCCTGCCTTAGGGTAGAAGGGATCCCGTTGTCTGGGTGTTCAGAGCCCATCCTTTCACCTGCTAAAGTGGCAACCCAGGCTAGGTGGGACTTCCAGCACCTGCATCACATTGACTGTTCAGCACAACCTGTGCTTCTTCCTGGAAGTGAGGGGATAGAGATGTGAGTGACAAGGGGCACAGTCCAGTCTTGGAGCTCCAGCTTCTGAGTGTTGAAAGTGAATGTGTCTCATCTGTCATTCACTTTAGTTCTTCTCATCTAGTGGACTCTTAACGCTTCAAACCTGTTTTGTGTGTGTGTGTGTGTGTGTGTGTGTGTGTGTGTGTGTGTGTGTGTGTGTGTTTAAATATTTATTTATTTTCCCTTTTGTTGCCCTGGGTGTTTTATTGTTGTAGTTATTATTGTTGTTATTGTTGGATAGGACAAAGAGAAATGGAGAGAGGAGGGGAAGACAGAGAGGGGGAGAGAAAGACAGACACCTGCAGACCTGCTTCACTGCTTGTGAAGTGACTCCCCTGCAGGTGGGGAGCCGGGGGCTCGAACTGGGGTCCTTGAGCCCATCCTTGTGCTCTGTGCCACATGTGCTTAACCCGCTGCGCTGCCGCCAGACTCCCTGTGTGTTTGTCTATACCAGAGCACTGCTGAGCTCTAACTTATGGCGGTTCAGGAAATTGAACCTGGGGCTTTGGAGCCTCAGGCATGAGAGTCTATTTTCATAACCATTATGCTATCAACCCCAGGCTGTGGCTTCCTTACCTGTAAGGTACAGTGGAAAGCATCTCCAGCCATTCCATAAGAATAACCAGGCATATAAGGACAACTTTATTCTTGGAAAGTCCATTCTCTACAACAAATCTCACAGCAATGAAATATACAACGCCCGGCATTTCACCTGACCAGGATTAAAAGTTGGCTCTTTAGACAGAAGAGGCAAATCTGGGGAGCATGTGTAAATCGGGGTAAATGATGTGGAGGCATGTTGTCATCAAGGATCTCATTCTATTAAGTTACAGCTTCCTGTCTGTCTCATTCAGCTACAATTCAAGGGTAGGATGCCCTACCCGAGCCCCATTTGTTGTCCACTGCCTTTATGAACTTATAATCTTGTTAAGATAATTGCCAAGTGTTTTCTCTTCCCAATTTAACTGAAAGGTTCTGAAAAGAACCAGGTATTAAGCATCTTTTTCTGTACCTCCCCCAACAGTAGTAAACAGAGAGCTGTACATTAAATAAAATCTCAGTATCTGTTTGTTAGATAAATAAATGTCCTTTTGTGGGTTTGGAAACAAAAACAAGCAAATAGTTAAAAGTGTAGCCATCACAACACTCAAACTATACTGACATGTTTGTCACAAAGCTGCCTCCTCAGGAACCTCAGAGATGGATCATAATGCCCCCATTTTCCCAACATGTTGGAACCATTCTCTCTGCTTAAAATGTGTGCAGTAGTTTCTGTTTCCTGAACTGAATCCAGTGTTTCAATTTAAGACTGTTCAGATAAATGCTTCATTTTGATTTGGGGGGATCTTTTCAATTTTTTTTCGGTTTATACGTTTTTTTTTTTCTTTAGTAATGATTGACAAGATCATAAGATAAGAGGGGTAGAATTCCAAATAGTTGATAACACTAGAGTTCCATATCCCCTCCCCTCCATTGGAAGGCTCCCTAGTCTCTATCATTCTGGGAGTATGGACCAAACAAAGATCTTTATGGGGTGCAGAGGGTAGAAAGTCTGGCTTCTTTAATTGCTTCTCCACTGGACATGGGCATTGGCAGGTCGATCCATACTCCCAGCTTATTTCTATCTTTCCCTAGTGGGGCAGGGCTCTGGGGAGGTGAGGTTCCAGGACACACTGGTGAGGTCATCTGCCCAGGGAAGTCAGGTTGACGTCATGGTAGAATTGGCAACTTAGTGGCTGGAAAAGCATTAAGATATAAAGCAGAACAAATTGTTTAATAATCAGGAGCCTAAAAGCAATAATTTAGCAGATGAGATTTGGGGTCTCCATTTGGAAAAGCTAGTAGATCTATTTTAGGTATATTCCAGGGGGTCCATGATTTTACTAATTGAACTCTTTTTGTAATCTGCCTACAGGATTTTAATAGCATTAAAAAAGAAAGAAAGAAAGAAAGAAAGAAAGAAAGAAAGAAAGAAAGAAAGAAAGAAGCAAGGAAGGAAGGAAGGAAGGAAGGAAGGAAAGAAAACTAACAGGGGCTAGTACACATATCCTTTGGGCAGGGAAAAAAGACATAGGGTGATCTGTCATACCCACAGCTTGTATTTAAAGTAAAGCACAAGTTTATTTAATGCACACATCTTTTTGGATAACTATTCATGCAATTGCTGTTTTTTTTTTTTTCTGCATACAAATCTAAGTGTCTCATTTCTTATGGAGAAATACAGTAAACACATTGAGGATTTTTGCGGACACAAAAATGGCTTGAAGTTTACATGAATCTACTTTTTTTTTTTTGATCAGCAGATATCATTGCAAACTAATCCAAAAATCTAAAAATTGTTAATGCCATATGTGTCAATGATTTCCATCTTGCCAATTAAATAAAGGTTACCTCCTGGGTGCTGCAAAGATTGCCTCTCTCCCTAGGCTCCCTCACAGTGATTCAGCTCAGCCCTGTGCTCCTGCTGGCAGTCCCCACATTCCCTCTGCTGGGAATGGAAGACAGAATGCCTTCTGGGAAAAGCTTTATTTAGGGAATAGCTGTTAAGTAGAGCTCCAATTTGCTGACCTTTCATTGCTTGCAAGAAATGCTCATCTTTGCTGTTTCCCCAAAGAGCCAAGAATTAATACAACAAGCATTTTCTGAGCACTTATGATGTGCCAAGCATGGAAGCATAACAAGAAGAATAACAAGAAAAATAAGATTTGATGATAGCTCCTATCTGTTCTGGGGCCTTTATGGAAATGTGCATGTGCCTCTGTCCTGCCTGTGATCATTTCTATGAACTGAGCACTTTGGTACACACACAAGTGAGACGAGTCTATTCTCCCTGTGAGAAGGGGGGAAAAAAAAAGAGCCACAAAGTAGGGAAAGACAGGGGTGGCATTTGAACTCAGGTTGGGAATCAATAGGACTTGTCTTAGAGTGAAGAAAAGATGTGGGGTAAACATGACAGGAAACTTAGGGAAAATAAGAAATACAACACAGTCTGAGCCAAGGCTGAAAGGTATGAAAAATCCAGAATCTTTTAGATAGATGTATTTGCTGAGCTGGCAAAAACAAAAAAAAGGTTGTTAAGAAAGCGTGATGGTTGGGGGCCTGGCGGTAGCACACCAGGTTAAGCGCACGTAGTACCAAGCACAAGGCCCTTTGCAAGGATCCCGGTACAAGTCCCCGGCTCCCCACCTGCAGGGGGTCACTTCACAGGTGGTAAAGCAGATCTGCAGGTGTCGGTCTTCCCTCTCCTCTCAACCTCTCTCTGTCCTATCCAAAATAAATAAATAAATAAATAAAATGGTCACCAGGAGCAGTGCATTCATAGTGCAGGCACCCTGAGCCCCAGAGATGACCCTGGAGGCAAGAAAGAAAGAAGAGAGAGAGAGAGAGAGAGAGAGAGAGAGAGAGAGAGAGAGAGAAAGAAAGAAAGAAAGAAAGAAAGAAAGAAAGAAAGAAAGAAAGAAAGAAAGAAAGAAAGAAAATGGGATGGTTGATTTGACATAGCAACTCCACTAGACCACGGAGTATTCGGATATTTCAGCCAGAATTATTTGGGATGCTTTTGTGAAATGTTATCTCTTAGGCAATGTTAACTTTTAAATTGATAAACTGAGTAAATTGGATTCCACTTCTTCAATGTAAGTGGCTCTTATGCAATTGACTGACTACCTGAATAGAACAAAATGGCGGGAACCGCATGGTAGTGCACCCGGTTAAGTATATGTTTTACCAAGTGCAAGGACCCAGGTTCAAGCCTCACTGCCCCACTGCCCCACCTGAGGGGGTTGGGGGAGGCTGATTCATGAGCAGGGGAAGCAGTGCCACAGGTTTGTTTTTTTTTTAATCTTTCTCTCCCTCTCTCTAGCTCCCCATAATCTGTGAATTTCTGTCCTACCTAAAAAAAAAAAAAAAAAAAAAAAAAAAAAAAAAAACAGGATTTGTAGTGCCTACACCAAGCCACGGCAATATGAAGCAACCCCCTCCCCAAAGGTGGGGAGCCAGGGGCTTGAACTGGGATCCTTATGCTGGTCCTTGCACTTTACACCATGTGCTCTTAACCTGTTGCGCTACTGCCTGACCCCATTGTATTTGTTTTTATGGTAACTGTAAGGACATATTACACACTGGCTTAAAACAATCAGTGTTTATTCTCACTAAACTTGGGATTCTGGAAAGCAAAAAACAAGAAGATTGAACTTGGGTCTTTGTGCACTGCAATGCGTAAGCTTAATCAGATGCATTGCAGCCTGGACCCCCTTCCATAGTGCTTTTATTGAACTGGTTCGATGCTTTAACCTGTAGGATATTTTCTAATCTTTAAACAAGAACACATTCAATCATTTTTATATATTAGCCACAACTTTATAGGGACAGTCTATTTCGAAATTTTAAATACCCTCATAATTACTGTAGTATTAGCCTTTTTTTTTTTTTGAGTCTTGTAACCTTTGTCCTCTCTACACATCCAGGCAAGCACATTTGTTCCATATGAATAGCACTCCCTAGAGTTGTGTAAAGATAAGATATCAGACCAGTGATAGAATTCCTTTTTCCTTGGGAATACAGTAAATACGGTTATTGATACATGTGTAAAAGTTCTCAGTTTTCTGGAAAAACACTCTCATCTCCAGCCTAGGTCCTTCCCCACCATTGCACCAGGACCTAAAAATCCCTCCCCTAAAATCCTTTGCTTTGATACAATACACCAGACCCAGTCCAAGTTCTGCTTTGTGTTTCCCCTTCTGTTCTTATTTCTCAGTTCTGTCCATGAGTGGGATCATCCCATATACACCCTTCTTTCTCTTGCTTATTTCACTGAACATGATTCCTGCGAGCTTCATCCAAGATGAAGTGAAGAAGGTGAACTCCAGAGGTGGATGGCCCTAAGCACAAGGGCCAACCTAAGCATCTGGGTTTGAGCCCCTGGTTCCCCACCTGCAAGGGGGACACTTCACAATAGTTGAAATAGGTCTGCAGGTCTCCCTCCCTCTCTATTTCCCCTCCTCTTTCAATTTCATTCTCTCCTGTCCAGTAAAATGGAAAAGAAAATGGCCCCAGGAGCAGAGGATTCACTGTTTCAGCACCAAAACCCTGGAGAAAACAAAAAATGGTGAATTCTGCTTTCTTAATAGCTGAGCTGAGTGGGATGCATTGGATCGACCTTCCCGTGGTGCATCCCGTGAGTACCCATTCATTGAGGAAACTGACGATCCTTCCTAGCCGACTGAATCCACATGGATCCCAGTCACTTTCAAAGCCATTAACTGGCTATGGAAGAAGGGCAAACGCTAGAAGAAGAAGAATAGCTGAGTAGTATTCCATTGTGTATATTGACCACAACTTTCTCAGCCACTCATCTGTTGTTGGACACCTGGGTTGTTTCCAGGTTTTGACTATTACCAATTGTGCTGCTATGAATACAGGTGCACACAGATCTTTTTCAATGGGTGGGTTTGGTTCCTTAGGACATATCCCCAAGAGAGGGGCTGCTGGGTCATAGGGGAGGTCCATTTCCAGTGTTAGAATCCTACCTCCTGGGATGGTAAAGACTTATGCCCCATAACTCCACCTCCGGCAATATCAATACTAAATGGTCTTCGTTAAATTTTTATTTAGCTCTATTCTTAGAACTCAATATCTATCATGGTTAAATATATATTATACAAACACTTATAATACTTCTTGTATTTTTTTTTATTTTCCAATGAAGTTGAGGTACATTTTAGAGAGATAAAACATCTCTCATGTGGAACTTGTTTAGCCTTTTATATCGGTGATTTCTTAATTATGTAAGCACGAATGACTGACACCCATACCAATACCCTGCCTTCACACTGTATTGGCATCACTTTCCTGGACATAAAATAAGTGTGGTGAAGTCCTGATGTCGGTCATTGTGATTCAGCATGGAAGTGCTGAGCATAATGCAAGGCTGCCCCACTTTTATGCAATAAATAGCAATCTGAATATAACTGCAAATTTTCTGAGACATTCTTAGAAGACTATTCTATTTGGTCTTTGCATCTTTTTTTTTCTTTCTTTCTGATATAGTCTCTCCTTAAATAACCTTTTGATTCATGAGTACAAACTTTTACTCAGATATCCTTCTTTTTCTCTCTCCCTCTCTCACTCTGACTCTGATGATCTATTTCTCAGACACACACCCATCCCCTTCACACACACATACACACACCACTACCACCACCAACAGCAGCAACACATCACAAAAGCAAAAAAAAAAAAAAAATTGGCTGAACTATCAGAGTGCACTATGATCAATTTTCATTCTGTATGTATTAAATTTTGAAATGGTAGCAAAGTGCATGAAACTAAAAAAATCAATCATCCTTTCTCATATTACCTCAGGATGAAACTAACTTGAAATGGCCATTCTTGTTTCTTGCCCGTGAAAGAGAAGACACCAGCTGCAAGGGAGGATGCTGAACGCAGGTAGCCCTCAACACCAAAGTCCAGTGGCTTGAAGGACGGTTGTTGGTCTGCTTCCAAATTCTGCTTCTAAGGCCCCTTCTGTTTCATTGGTTTAATCCCCCCTGCTAAACACTGTATTCTATTTACATAACCACTGTTAACTAAGCACCGCCCTGCCTCCAGGGCATTGGTTTAATCCTGTTTTGCACACTTTTTCTTTCTCCCCACCCCTATCCTACTTACATCTTCTTCAGACCTGACACTTCTGCCTCAGGATATATAAGGACAGGATTGTGATTAGAGATTGTGCTGCCTTCCACATGAATAAAGACTGAACTGCGTACCACTCAGCCATGAGTCCCTGGTCATCTCTCTCTCCCGCCCGCAAAGCTAGCCCGGCAGATGGTCAGTTCAAAGAGGCGTGCCTATGACAGTCAAAATGCTGTATGTGGCTCAACTTACAATTTGTCTTTCTTGACCGTTCGGCCTCTTCCTTCACTTTGGAGTGAGCTGCTTTGCCTGCATGTGCGTGTGACTTTGGGCAGGTAACTTAACCTCCCAGTTATCTCCACTGTGGCTGAGGATGGAGTTACCTGCTTCTTTAAATGCTCAAGTCTCCTGTCTGCTGCATACGAAGTTGTTCAATGAATCTTAGCTACGTTACCCCAGATCTCCTCTCATGGTCTGGTTTAGTCATCTCTCCTAATCATGCTGTTATGCAGAAGAATTCCTTAGGGATAATTCCTTGAATCCCCACTGGCCAGAAAGAGTGTTCCTGTTTACCTGGTGTGACTTGCAGCAGGGAGCAGCAGAATAACAATCCTGCAGTCACCCCAGGGAACCCATGGTGACACAGAAGCCCTTGGGACTGAATGTCTAGTTGCAGCCTAGAGTCAGCTGGTGAAGCAGGCCCGTCACTTCAGCAGGGAGCATGAGAATCAGAATACAGCCTAGGAGCAAGCTGCGAAAAACTGTGGTGTGGACCAGATTCCCAATGAGCTAAATGAAGCCAAGGCATTTGAACTTCCAGATTGGCCTGTAATTGGAAACTCGTTGGTCCCATACTGTTTTCCAGATTTCCCAAAGACACTCTGACCTTTTTGTTTTCATTCTCTATTTATCTGTTATTGAGTATCTTTGGAGGCTGGGATGCCAGGACAACAGAGCTCAGTGGCAGACTTTTGTTCTGTTGCAGTAAGAATCAAATAGCAGGAATTAAAGCTATGAAAAAAAGGTCTTGCTAAATGGCGTCTCTCTAAAAATAGTCTCTACCATTGTAAGAGGCAGTGCTAGAAAGGTCCGTAGATCTGAACATGCAATGAAGACATTGAAATCTAGGGGAAAAAACAGTTCGTTCTGGGGACTCTTCATAATTATCCAATTCTGGGTAATTCCAGAGGGTTTGATTGTACGACTTTCTTTCCCAGATTGATTCAATTAGATGCATAATTGATCAGGTTAACTATGCAATCCATACGAGTGGCCCACCTTTACCAAATTATAACCTAGTACTAACTAAATATCTACTGTTTTGATATGTGACCTAAATTATCCTTCACAGCAATCGTCTGACCAAGATATCACAGAATAACGCCTCATCTGTGAGGAAGAGCAATTCAGACTCAGATAAGATATCACAGAATAACGCCTCGTCTGTGAGGAAGAGCAATTCAGACTCAGATATTTACCGGCCAATTTATCAGAGAGTCCACAGCTGGCAAGGGCAGAAATGAACTTTGAACTCAAGGCCCCTGATTCTCTTTGCCATGTTCCTCCTAACAAGAATCCCCCTGAGAGCAAAGAATAACTTGCCATGGGGGGATTGTTCTACTTAGCCAAGAACTAAACCAACTGGAATTGGAACACATGTTAGGAACACATGGCAGAGGCAGGAAGGACACCAGGGGTAAAGGGTTTGCACAAACGTTGTCATAAAATACAGCCATTAACTATTGCCAATATTGCCGGAACCTAGGCCTGTATATATGAGTCTGATTAAAAAAAAAAAAAATTTGATTTTTCTTTCTAAAATTCATCCACATTTCCCTAAGCTAGCTCATATAAACTAAAGCCTACATTAATCACACACACACACACACACACACACACACACACACACACCCATAAAGAAGCCTTTTGGGTAGGCCCAGGAATTCCATTCTTATTTGTTTTGAGTGGCTGATGTCCTTTTTTAAGAAGTTGTAAATGAAGAAGACCTTTTTTTTTTTTTTTAATGAGAAAAGCTTAACATTGTCTCCTCAAATGACACTTACTATTTAATAATGTCATAAAATGTAGACTTAACTCAGGTACTTATTGGAGGCACTGAGTGTTAGTGCAGAATTAAATGACTCTTCCTAAAAAAAAAGATGGCTGGACCCCCTTTGTCTATAGAATTGCTTTCAAAAAATACAGAATTGTGGGAGTCAAGCGGTAGTGCAAGAAGTTAGGCGCAGGTGGCACAAAGCGCAAGGGCCGGCAGAAGGATCCTGGTTTGAGCCCCCGGCTCCCCACCTACAGGAGGGTCCCTTCACAGACACTGAAGCAGGTCTGCAGGTGTCTATCTTTCTCTCCCCCTCTCTGCCTTCCCCTCCTCTCTCCACTTCTCTCTGTCCTATCCAGCAAGGGCAACAAGGACGACATCAATAACAACTACAACAACAATGAAAAACAACAAGGGCAACAAAAAGGGAAACTAAATAAATAAATATAAATTTTTTTAAAAAATACAGAATTGTGGGTGACATCCACCTTACTATTTGTATAACATTCTTACCCTCATCACATTAAAAAAAAAAAATCAGGGGCTGGGCAATAGTGCACCTGGTTAAGTACATTAAGTACAAGTAGTACAAAGTGTAAGAACCTGAGCAAGGATCCAGGTTCAAGCCCCTACTGCCCACCTGCGGGGGTGTGGCTACTACACAAGCAGTGACCTGTAGGTCTCTTAGTAACTTGTGTTCAACCAGGTGTAACACCACCCAGCCCCCTTGCAAACTTCTTCTCTCTCTCTCTCTCTTTCTCTCTCTCTCTCTCTCTTTCTCATCTCAGTATCTCTCTGTCTTATCCAATAAAATGTGAGAAAAAATGTCAGTCAGGATCAGCATATTTGTAGTACCAGCACCTAGTCCCAGTGATAACCCTGGAAGCAAAAAAAAAAAAAGATACTACTAATAATAAGAAGAAGAAGGAGAAGAAGAAGCCAAAGAAGAAAACTTCATCATTTGCTACAACGGAGCAGTAAATGAAAATAAAATACAGGGTGAAACTTAGACTAGTTGTAGTCTACTGCAGCAAACTCGAAGAGGGGTAGGTGGATAAGTTGTCAAATGGATAGTCGTCCAATTAGAGTTAATTAAAAACACTGCACTGGGGGGGGGGGGAGGTTATCAGGTCCTGGGAGAATGCTGGGACTGTTATATTGTCTCTAATTCTAACAAGAAAACAGTCAGCCATATGAAGATGGCTAATGCCATAGAGAGACAGAGAAATCTGGCTGAGGTCTATCAAAAATCCCAAATGGGTCCCCATAGGCAAGGATTGGAAGCGCTGTCAGCTCAGACAAACATCCCTAAATGGAATTTTATTTGCATTCGTAAGTTATATTATCCCTTCTTTGTTGACTTCACCAAAAAAAAAAAAAATACACGGTCGGGGGTCAGGTGGTGGCGCATCTGGTTAAGTACACACATTATAGTGTGCAATGACCTGGGTTCAAGCCCCTGGTCCCCACCTGCAGGGGAGAAGCTTCATGAGAGATGAAGCAGGGCTGCAGGTGTCTCTCTGTCTCTCTCCCTCTCTATCACTCCCTTCCCTCTTGATTTCTGGCTATCTCTAGTCAACAAATAAAGATAATTAAAAAAATAACTGGTCGTTATTATGGAAAATGTAGAAGGCACAGATTAACAAAGGAAGAAACAAACAAACAAAAATATATATATACCATGTTCCCAATACACATGGTAACATGGAGACCTGAAGGCACCACTGCCCAGTACCTTTAAATTTTTCTTACTTTTTTATGTCAGTGTCTGCACTGTAAACTTTACAAAATGTCTGTAATCTATGTTTAGTGTTAGTTATCTATTTATGCATTTTGTTAGCTAGCTAGTTATAGTTATCTCTAGGACTTCAGCACTCCAGGCCTTTTTTTTTTTTCAAATAGAAAGAAGAAAAGATCTCACCAATGTGTCCTGGAGCTCCATCTCCCTAGATCCCTGCCCCACTAGGGAAAGAGAGAGAGAGACAGGCTGGGAGTATGGATCCACCTGCCAATGCCCATGTTCAGCAGGGAAGCAATGACAGAAGCCAGACCTTCCACCTTCTGCATCCCACAATGACCCTGGGTCCACACTCCCAGAGGGATAAAGAGGAGGAAAGCTTCCAATGGAGGGGTTCTGGTGGTGGGAGCTGTGTGGAGTTGTACCCCTTGTATCTGACGGTCTTATCAATATTTCCATTTTATAAATAAATTAAAAAAAAAGAACTCCCAACACTGAAGCTTCCTTCAATGGAATGGAGTTCTAACTCAAAATCTATTATCTTTATAGATGCCATTTATTAATCTCACTAAAGATAGAGAGACGGACAGAGGCCGCAGTACTGTTCTGGGTGATGTAGTGACAGCGATGGAAGATGAAACTGAAACCTCACATCTCTCAGTCCTGGGCTCTGCCTCAGCTCCACCTCCCCAGTAACCAGGGGCTCTAACTCTCCCATAGCCCAGATAAATATGTGTGTGCATAGGGTGATTGCTGTGATTATCCAACCCCACCACTGCTCCTGAAATCCTTTCCCCTCCTTTATGGTAGAGAGTACAGGACAGAGAAAAAAGGGGTATAGTAAGAAAGTCACAGAGAGGGAAGGACAGACAGGACAGAGATAAAGAAGCATCAGAGATGCAGAGATGCAGAGAGAGAGAGAGAACACTGCCCCACCATTTGTGATGCTTACTCCCTGCAGGTGAACCTCCGTTGTGTCCCGGGGCTTTAACCCAGATCCACAGGTTTAGGAATGTGTGGGTTTGACCTGGAGAACCACCCAGTGCTTCCCCCATGTAAAAGCTTTTGCAGAATGCAAGTAGAGAAAAATAATTATGGGGGTGGGGTGGGTGGGCAGTGGTACACTCAGTTAAGCGTTAAGCTCACATAGTAAGAAGCACAAGGATCCAGGTTCAAGCCCCTAGCTTTAAAAAAAAAAAAACAGGACTGGGGCAGGGGTTGATAGCATAATGGTTATGCAAATAGATTCTCATGCCTGAGGGTCCCTCAAGTTCCAGGTTCAATCCCCCCTGCACCACCATAAGCCAGAGCCCTGGATCTATAATAAATAGAGAAGCAAAAGAATAAATAAACATTATAATAAAGTCTTCTCTCACTCATCCTGAACAAAGATATGTTTTAAATATCATTCTGGGGGCCGGGTGGCGGCGCACCTGGTTGAGCGCACATGTTACAATGCTCAAGGGCCCAGGTTCAAGTCCCCCAGTCCCCACCTGCAGGGGGAAAGCTTCACGAGTGGTGAAGCAGGTCTGCAGGTGTCTCTCTGTCTCTCTCCCTCTCTAGCTCTCCCTTCCCTCTCCATTTCTGGCTGTCTCTAGCCAATAAATAAATAAAGAGAATAAAAAAATAATTTTTTAAAATAAATATCATTTTGGAACACACTGTGCTGAACTCAGTGTCAGACACTGTGGTTATAGTGAAGAATAAAGTGTCCATTCCCAGAATCACAGATACTTTTTTTTTTTCTTTTGGCCTACAAATGCATGTATAAAGTACATGCTCCGGCTTATGTCGGTGTGGGGGATTGAACCTGGGATGTGAGAGCCTCAGACATGAAAGTCCCTTTGCATAACCATTATGCTATACTCCCACTCAAAGTACACATTTTTTATGTTGACTAAAGCAAGGTAAAATAAGATTTAGATTCCTGTGTGGAGTTGTACCCCTCTTATCCTCTGGTTTTGTTAATGTCTCTTTTTCTAAATAAATGAAAAAAATAAAAGACTTAGATTCCTGATACTCACTTAGAGATGCAACAGTTAAACAGATGCACCCTTTCTAAGGAGATGCGCTATTCAGCCTCAGGACACAACATCCACCCATCAACAGGGCTAGGTTGGGCTCTGCTCCTGCTACACCTCTCCTTGGCTTCTCCCAGTCTTCACCCGGCGGAGACTAGTAGGCTGCATTTTCTTTCCTGGAAAGCAAGTCTTTCCTCCAGATGAGAATTTGGGGCTCATATTCTGCTACGCCCAGCCCCACTGTACCGGCGGCGGAGGAGGACGAGTCTTCTCCAATCTGCTCGTTTCTTCTTGTCTTGCAGGCATCCTAATTGGAAGTCCTGCCTAGAACACATGGCCAGAACAAGGAGCCAAGAAAATAGCAAAGGACAAATGTTCACACGCCTCCCTTCCCCATCTGGTTCAGGCTTCCTGGCTCACCAGGGAGAGTCGAAGGGGCAGAGCATTAAATGGTGCAGGCTCTCCGAAGGCAGAAGAGGTCGCATCCCAGGTGAGACCCCGGGCATGTGAAAAGAAAGGCTGCCTAGTTTAATCTTTAAAATATATATATGTTAGGGGAGAAGATAAAACAAGATAAAAGGAGAAATCATGAGTAGAGGAAATTTTGTATTTCTGAACTACTTAACCAGATGCCTTAGAATTGAAATGGCTAAAAGCATCAGCATATATTATGTAATACGTTATATTGTTGGACAGATGATGAGTATGTGACTAGCTGGACAGGTGATTGATTTAGTATATGAGAAATTAAGGTGTGGGTATGATTAAAGGGACAGTTACATGTCTTTTTTTGTACATAAAAGTAACATGTCTTTTTTGTACATAAAAGTAAAATATGGAAATTAATGCATAGAGAAAAGGAGATTTTAAGACTTTTTATAAATAGCTATTTTCAGCACCACAGTTTGGGTCTCCTGAAGGACTTATATTAAGAATATTTATTTGGATCTCTACCTATAATTAGAGAACACACCATTTAAAAAACCTGAAAGATAATACAAAAATTTATCAAACTATATGATAAAATTAGAATGCATTCAAGAAGACACTTTTAAATCATGATCCTATTTCCTTTATTTTGATGAAAATTATAGGAAATTTGGGCTTGGGAATAATTACTTTGTAAGTGTTTATGGATTCATTCAACAGCCCTAAGGGGGTCTTTTTTTTTTTTTTTGAAGAATAATAAGAGAGTTGGGCAGTAATGCAGCTGGTTAAGCCCAAGTAGCGCAAAGCACAGGGACTGGCTTAAGGATCCCGGTTTGAGCCCCTGGATCCCCACCTGCAGGGGAGTCGCTTCACAGGCGGTGAAGCAGGTCTGCAGGTGTCTGTATTTCTCTCCCCCTCTCTGTCTTCCCTTCCTCTCTGTATTTCTCTCTGTCCTATCTAACAAGGATGACATCAATATAAACAACAATAGTAACTACAAAACAAGGACAACAAAGGAAAATTAATTAATTAATTAATTAAAAAAGAATAATAACTCTGAAGTTTTTTTTTTCTTTTTCTCCTAGTCAATAGCTCAAAAATAATTAAATGCATGAAAATAAGAAAATAAAACTCATGAACTTCTAACTAATAGGAATCATCCTAAGGGTATGAACACAATGAAACAGAATAGAAGGAGATGGAGTCCATTAAATCCCCTCAAGTATTTAAAAGCTGCCAGCAGAAGCAAAAATGAACATGAAACCTTACCTTTTTGATGTTCTCCCATTACTAATTGAAAGATAGGAAGGCTGCCTCTTAGTGCCTTAGAAAAGGAAGACTTAACAGATGTCTTTATTGAAGAGTCTGCTATTCTAAAGGAAGGGAAGATAGATAGAGCCTAAACCCCTTCTGTCGTGTCACATCCAAGTTCTTTCACCGAAATCTGGTACACAATTCACCACTCGGCTAGGGTGTTGTCTTGACAGATCATTCACCATGCTGGGAGTGATGAGATGTTTGCCGCACCGTTCACCTTTCTTCTTGGAAACATTCCTAAATGAGTAATATTACCAGCGGGATTTATTCTTGTGTTTGGAAACATCTCTCTAGATGGGAAAAAGGAAAGTCAAGTTGAAAACTAAACCGTACTCATTCGAGACAGAAAACGTGTACTAAAATGGAAGAATTACAACAAAAAAGGGAGTCCATGTTTTGATATTTCATTTAAAAATAATTTCCCATGAATTCAGTCACTATAAAATCTAGTCCTGAACAATATTTTTAGTATCATTTGAGCTTGAATGGTCATTTAGATAGTTTGAAGAATTCTATTTTTCAACCATAGTTTCGAGTTTTAATTCAAGGCAAGGATCTCTAAACTATTCTACTTTGATGTGCTGACGCATATTAATGAGATGTGACATTTGAAATAGATAGCATTTGCTTCCTAGACTTCTAACGACAGCAGAGTTGATGGTTTTATATTACAATTTCTACTTTCTTTTTTTTTTTTTCCTCCAGGGTTATTTCTGGGCTCAATGCCTGCACCATGAATCCACTGCTCCTAGAGACCATTTCCCCCCCTTTTGTTGCCCTTGTTGTTGTAGCCTTGTTGTGGTCATTATCGTTATTGTTGATGTTGTTTGTTGTTGGATAGGACAGAGAGAAATGGAGAGAGGAAGGGAAGACAGAGAGGGGGAGAGAAAGACAGACACGCAGACCTGCTTCACCACCTGTGAAGAGACTCCCCTGCAGGTGGGGCGCCGGGAGCTCGAACCGGGATCTCTATGACAGTCGTTGCACTTTGCGCCACCTGCGCTTAACCCGCTGTGCCACTGCCCGACCCCAATTTCTACTTTCTTTTGTGTCAAAACATGAACATGGAATGGGTGCAGTCATTATTCTCAAGTGATTGTTTAGATTTGCATAACTGGGGTAAAGACCTTCCAGGAAGACCTTATCCATGTACTAGTGCATCTGTATTCATGAACATTCACATTCATAGATGTAGGATTCTGTATAGATATCTTCATAGACTGTACTGCACTTATATACCTGTCCATATCTGCTTGTGTGTATACATTGTCCCAGTCTTTAGAGCAAAACAACAGTTGCCATTCAAACTATGTTCTTGAAGACAAAGGGTTAGGATATGAGATTTTTAAAACAGTTCTATCCAAATTCGATGTATAGTTTCAAATTTTTGTTCCAAGCTTCCAGAAGGGAGCATAATGGTTCTACAAAAGACTCTTCTGCCTGAGGCTCTGAAGTCACAGATTCAACTCCCAGCACCACCACAAGCCAGAACTGAGCAGTTCTCCAGTATTTTCATTTTTCTCTGTCTCTTTGCCTCTCTATTTTCTCTCTCTTCCTCATTCTTTTTCATTAAAATAAAATAAATACCATGTTAACATTAACAATTAATCTAGAGTACTACTTAAATATGCTAGTTAGTTGGGTACAGGATTTGTCATTTTAACAATATACCCCAAATTTCTAATTTTTATTTATTTATTTATTGGATCAAGATAGAGAAAACTTGAGAGAGGAGAGGATGGTAGAGAGAGAGAGAGAGGGAGAGAGACAGAGAGACACCTGTAGCTCTAATTCACCACTCATGAAGCTTTCCCCCGGCAGGTAGAGACCAGGGGTTTGAACCCCAGTCCTTACACCCTCTATGATGTGCTCTTAACCAGATGCACCACTGCCTGACCCCCAAAATGTCTAATGTCTTTGTGATCCACTCTAAATATATCACTCTAGTAATTAAACAACTTTTAAATCAACTTACAATAAGAAACACTTGCCTCAAAAAAAAAAACAAACATTTTTCAACCCCAGTCTGATGGTTATTTCTTCTTAGCCCTAAGATTTCAGAATATCTTTTATATTTTAAATCACTGAGTATTGTTTGACTGGAACACAAAGTCTCTATTTAGGCATCTTCTATGGCTGTAATTATGTGATTATGCTACAGCACTGCAGTTGCAGGTAAAGTGTCCTGATCCCTCCCCTAGAGTCCCACCCCTGTCTAGTCATTGGCATTTGTATACCTCCATGGCATCCTTTCCCTGTCTCCAGTCTTCTTTTATTCTTTTTTTTTTTTAATATTTTATTTTATTTATTTATTTATTCCCTTTTGTTGCCTTTGTTGTTTTATTGTTGTAGTTATTATTGTTGTTGTCATCGTTGTTGGATAGGACAGAGAGAAATGGAGAGAGGAGGGGAAGACAGAGAGGGGGAGAGAAAGACAGACACCTGCAGACCTGCTTCACCGCCTGTGAAGCGACTCCCCTGCAGGTGGGGAGCCGGGGTTCGAACCGGGATCCTTATGCTGGTCCTTGTGCTTTGAGCCACCTACGCTTAACCCGCTGTGCTACAGCCCGACTCCCTCTTCTTTTATTCTTAAGAGGAAGGATGGACAGTATACATTTTGTCTTTAACAGCATTTGCATTGTTAGTCTTGGGCCTCATCAAAACCTCAACATTATTTCCACTCTTTAAAACATAGCAAGAAAGTTAAGTAAGAAACAGAGAGAAAGTAAGCTCCCCTGGTTCTCTTGAAATATTTTCTTAACGGAAGAGATGATATCTTGGTTGAGAGAACATCTCACCCACAGAACTATTTGAAGAAGAAAATAAAAGAATCCTTACTCACAGAAAGCCTTCAGAAAGATAATCAGGATATTTTAAAATACTACTTAGAAAGTTTATTGAAAATGAGAAATCTATGAGTTATTGACTCTAAATGATTCTCTCATCTGCTACTTCCAAGAGTTAGTCTACAAAGGTTTATATTCCTGTGACATCTATCAGCCACGTGTGTTTGAACACCACTTTCAATTCAGAAATAGTACTCAATTAAATCAGAAAGCAAATATGAATTCCCTAGTTGCGTCTTTCACAATACTGACCATAGAGAAAACTGCAGTGGTATATATATATATATATATATATATATATATATATATATATATATATATATATATATATTATGTGGTTCTAATATTTGCACCTTTCTGGAATCTCCTAGCTGCATAACCCAGAAAAGGTTTTGTAAGTAATTTTCCCAATTGTCCCCCAAATTTGATCATAGATACCCTTGAAGTTGATGATTAAATCTGTAGGAGAATCTTACATACGTATCTGTAGGACAAGAAGCCCAAATCCACCATCTATTGGCTAAAATCAGACAAGTCATTTATCTTTGACTTTCCTCTTTGCCTATAAAATAAATGTTAACATTGATTAAGATAATTTCATTTAAAAAAAAAAACAAACACCTGTAGAAGATCAGTAAAATAGCTCACCTAGAAGTGTAACTGCTTTATCAAGTGTGTTGCCCAGGACTGGATTTGCTAGTTCTCATGTCACTTGGAGAAGTTTCTGTAATGTGTTATTATCTTTTTTTTTTTTTTTATCTCTCTCTTCTCTCTGAAAAAAAAACTTGGTCCAGAGGAGTAAAATCCTGGTGAGGCCAAAAAAAAAAAAAAGTAAAGAAAAAGAAGAAAGAAAGAAAGGGAAGGGAAGGGAAGGGAAGGGAAGGGAAGAGGAAGAGGAAGGGAAGGGAAAGGAAGGGAAGGGAAGGGAAGGGAAGGGAAGGGAAGGGAAGGGAAGGGAAGGGAAGGGAAGGGAAGGGAAGGGAAGGGAAGGGAAGGGAAGGGAAGGGAAGGGAAGGGAAGGGAAGGGAAGGGAAGAGGAAGGGAAGGGAAGGGAAGGGAAGGGAAGGGAAGGGAAGGGAAGGGAAGGGAAGGGAAGGGAAGGGAAGGGAAGGGAAGGGAAGGGAAGGGAAGGGAAGGGAAGGGAAGAGGAAGGGAAGGGAAGGGAAGGGAAGGGAAGGGAAGGGAAGGGAAGGGAAGGGAAGGGAAGGGAAGGGAAGGGAAGAGGAAGGGAAGGGAAGGGAAGGGAAGGGAAGGGAAGGGAAGGGAAGGGAAGGGAAGAGGAAGAGGAAGAGGAAGAGGAAGAGGAAGAGGAAGAGGAAGAGGAAGAGGAAGAGGAAGAGGAAGAGGAAGAGGAAGAGGAAGAGGAAGGGAAGAGGAAGGGAAGGGAAGAGGAAGAGGAAGAGGAAGGGAAGGGAAGGGAAGGGAAGGGAAGGGAAGGGAAGGGAAGGGAAGGGAAGGGAAGGGAAGGGAAGGGAAGGGAAGGGAAGGGAAGGGAAGGGAAGGGAAGGGAAGGGAAGGGAAGGGAAAGGAAGGGAAGGGAAGGGAAGAAAAGAAACAATGTGAAGAAGGAAAAATATCCTTAAGGGGTCAGGCAGTGGCACACTTAGTTAAACACACACATTATAATGTACAAGGACCCAGGTTCAAGCCCCTATCCCCACCTGCAGGGGGACAGTTTCATGAGTGGTGAAGAGGGCTAAAGATGTCTCTGTGGCTCTCCCTCCCTATCTCTCTTCCCGCTATCTTTCTCCCTGTCCTTTCAAATAAAGTTTATTAAAAAAGAAGAGCATCCTTAATATAACTATACTACTACGTATGTCTATATAAGGAGAACATTCACCTTGCTGAGTAAAATTGTTTATAGCTAGGTAATTAATTACAAAAGGTATCCAATTATTATGCAATTATTTGTACTTCAGTGTGATGCTATGTTGGAATATTGATGTTCCTTACTTAACTTACTTATATATTAGCTAAGATAGCATCCCTCAAAATATCTTCTGAAATGCCCTAAGTCAAAAATAAAATATACTCTAAGGAGATTCCTGATCCAAGTATAAAAATCTAAGTCATATTTTGCCTTAAAAATAGTTCATCTAAATTTTTATTTTCTTTTTTAAAAGATTTTATTTATTTATTTATGGGAAAGATAGGAGGAGAGAGAAAGAACCAGACATCACTCTGGCACATGTGCTGTCAGGATCGAATTCAGGACCTCATGCTTGAGAGTCCAAAGCTTTATTACTGAGCCACCTCCCAGACCACGAACTGTTTTTTTTTTTTTTTTTTTTTTACTATTACATAATAAGGATGTGTTATTCTGATGTAAAAAACGGTACTTAAAATTATTTATCATGGAAGGCTGGTAATTCTTCACCTAGAAAGATAGCTGCTTTGTTCATATTTATGACCCAGGTTCAATCCTGCCTCTTGCTTCACTGCATTTCAGGGGAATGTTAAGCACTGTTATGTCTTTTCTTTTCTCTTTTAACATTAGGTTTGCATGACAAAGTATACCCAGAGGCCAAGGAGCAATGGGATCAAAAGTCTGGGGTCCCAGTGGAGGGATGGTCACAAGTTTGGGGTCTCAAGAGTCCATCTTCTCTACTATCTTCTTGAAAGAGTTCGGTGCTAAGTTCAAGAAACCTGGCAGAGACATTCAGCTCAGATGGAATCTGTAATATTTACTCAGCAGAAAACTCATCCACATCTAACTCCATCTAAAATGTATATGCCACAAACTAGAGACTCTTGAATCTTATCCACTGGATTGTACTCTTCAAAGTGTTGGGGAGATGGTAGCTGTGGGTGGAAGAAACAGCCTAATGGTTATGCAGATGACTATCATACCCGAGGCTCTGAGCCCTCAGGCAGGTTCCATCCTCAGCAGCACCACACAGAGCTGAGCAGTGATCTTGCAAGGAAAAAAAAAAAAACAGAAAGAAAAGAGAAGAGAAAGGAAGGGGAAATGAAAAAGAACGGGAGAAAAAAGAAAGAAAATAACAGATGGGCGATTGAGAAACAAAATGAAGTAAGGTGTAAGTTGATAAGAAGGAAAAGACAGAATACAACAAAAATTCTGAATATTTTAGAAGGAGTGTATTAAATTTGACTAAGTCTCCACACCCTTCTTCAAATGCAAAGTACTCATTGGCAAAAAAGGAGTCATCCACTCCCAACTCCCCAGCAAAAAAAAAAAAAAAAAAAAAAAGCAGAGAATTCCCAAGCAGTGTGAATCCAGTTGATCGAAGGTATTACCTTGCCCAAGGGTGTGGGTTCAAGACCCTGATCCCTACCTGCAGGGGGCAAATTTCAGGAGAGGTGAAGTAAATCTGCTGGTATTTCTCCTTCTGTCTCCTTCACTATCTTTTCTATGCCTCTCAATTTCTCTCTTCCTATCAAAGAAAGTAAAACAAGAAAAAACAAACAAAATAAAAACAAATGCACTGAGTAGTTTCTGTTTTCCCTAATAAGTCACAGCCAAGGGCAAGGAGAAAATACAGAGGAACTGCTTTGAGCATAATAACCTCAGCTAGTGAACTCCAAGATGTCCACTCACTCTCCCAGGGCGGAATCCCAGTGTCTTGATCCTTTACTCTGAACAGTGCTTAGGACATCAGCTTCCTCCAACATCATTCAGCCCAAATGCACAGATTCTGCAGTCCTGGAAGGTCAGAATTGGATCACATTTAAAAGATAAAACAAATCACTGTAGCAGATGGGGTAGGTAGCATAATGGTTATGCAAAGAGACTCTCATGCCTGAGGCTCCAAAAGTCCCAGGTTCAATCCCCCACTCCACCAAAAGCCAGAGCTGAATAGTGCTCTGGTTTAAAAAAAATTAAAGAAAAAAAAAAATCACTGTAATCTTCATAGCATCCAGCCCAGAGTTTTATTCATAGAAAGCATATCCAGGGAGTTGGGCTGTGTAGAGCAGCGGGTTAAGTGCAGGTGGTGCAAAGCACAAGGACTGGTGCAAGGATCTGGGTTCGAGCCCCCAGCTCCCCACCTGCAGGGGAGTTGCTTCATAGGTGGTGAAGCAGGTCTGCAGGTGTCTGTCTTTCTCTCCCCCTCTCTATCTTTCCCTTCCCCTTCTCTCTCCATTTCTCTCTGTCTTATCCAACAACGACAACATCATCAACAATTCTTCTTCTTCTAGTGTTTGCCCTTCTTCCTTAGCCAGTTAATGGCTTTGAAAGTGACTGGGATCCATGTGGATTCAGTCGGCTAGGAAGGATCGTCAGTTTCCCCAATGAATGGGGACTCACGGGATGCACCATGGGAAGGTCAATCCAATGCATCCCATCATCAACAATAAAAAAGGGCAACAAAAGGGAATAAATATTAAAATGAAGAAAGAAAGCATGCCCAACAAATATGTTTGATTAAGCTTCTCACCATTGACAATTAAGGAGGCAAAAATTACTCCTAACCCAAACTATGCTGTAAAATATTTCAGATTTAATAAGGAAAAAGGAGTGGCTAAAGTCCATCGCATTGTGGAAAAAATAAAAAATAAATAAAAATAAAAACATGTTTAAGTGGAAGAGATAACTTGCCAAATATTCTGGCTTATTTTAATTCAGAAATGGGATTAGACATTAAAAGACATGATTTTTATTTCTTTGTTAGTCTCATTGCCCTGGAAGGGGGGGGCAGAAAGCATTCTAGTATCATCTTTCTCTTTCTGTTTAGCCTGCTTTATCAGCGGGACTCAGACATTGTCCTTTTAGAGGTAGATTTCCTTTGGTCTAAAATGAGAATGTCTGTAAGTTTGTGATGTTTCTGACTGTTTTGGAAAGGTTCTTCTTTTCCCCTCCTCCTTTTTTTTTTTTTTGTTTCATTATGTTTTGTTTATTTTTTTTGGTTAATTTTTATTATCTTTATTTATTTGATAGAGACAGCCAGAATTTGTGAGTAGTTATCTATCGAGAGGAAAAAAGAGCAGCACTGCTTCACCACTTGTGAAGCTTTCCCCCTGAAGGTAGGTGGGGACTGGGGCTTGAACCCCAGTCCTTACACACTGCTACATGTATGCTCACTCATTGCACCACCACCTGGCTCTTCAGTGTTTTCTGAATTAACAGAGATTTTGTGTGTGCAGTGGTGTTATCCTTTTTTTTCCCCACTGGAATGCTACTTGTGGTGAGTTTCCCAACACACTGTAACTTTCATCTTTGGACAGATACCCTCCAGTTAACAGTCTGGTACTCTCACCATATGGCATCACTGTGAATTTTCAGTGATGTTGAGTGAATTTCTGTGAATGATGTGCAGATGAAGTCCCACCGTGGAAGGTAATTAGGAAAACATATTTAGAGGTACATGCCCTATCATGCCCCTTTGGACTACCTCTTCATAATATATATGGTGCATTTGTTTGATGTACTCATTCATGAAGAAGCTGAGGATTTACCCGTGCATGTCTACTCTCTTCAATCATTCTGTCACTTGGACGGGAACACAGAGAGACCTGAAGCTTCTTCCAGTGAAATGACACCTTTCATGGGGTGCCCTCATCTTGCCCTTCCATCTTGCCTATATTAGCCTTTTATTTTGGGGACCCAGAAGGTGGTGCACTGTGTAGAGTGTATGCCTTATCCTACAAGAGACCTTGGATTCAATCGCTGGGGCTGTAAATAGCACCAAGGGCACGCCATGGATGGTGGAGCCCTACTTTGAGAGAAAATAATGTAATAAGTCGCTTTGTCAAGAAAAATCCTTTCTGGACTGTTGGTATGCTTCTAATTCTGCTTCTAAAAACCCCTTCTGTTTCATTTAGTTTAATCCCCCCTGCTTAACACTATTCTATTTATATAACTAAGCACCGCCCTGCCTGCAGGGCATTGGTTTAATCCCCACTGGTTCATGGTGTCTTTTTGCTCCGCCCCCTCTCCTAGTACACCCTGATTTGCACCAGTCACTTTTCACTCCACCCTCTCTACGTCACACATCCTGTTTCCGCCCTACTTGACGAGTATATATAGGATTGTGTTTTTAGTTTAGTTTAGCTTAGCTTGGCTTAGATTGTGCTGCGTCCTGCATGAATAAACTGCATGAATAAAGAGATACTGCATACAGCTCAGCCATGAGTCCCTGGTCGTCTGTCTCCCGTCAGTGAAGCTCAGCCCGGCACTGAACCTATGTACCCTTATGTTCATGCCTGCATTGTTCATCACAGCCAAAGAGTGGAAGCAGCCTAAATGTCCATCAACAGACTAAAGAAGTTAAGGAATACATTATATGCATTACCCATGGACTACTATTCTGTAATCAAAATGATACTAGTGTGTTCATTGGGACAAAATGGATAGAACTGGAAGGGATGATGCTTACTAAAATAGAGAGAGAGATAAAAGACAACTACAGGATAGTTTGACTCCTATGGAATCTACAGATATGATACACGTGAGCTTGGGGAAAAAAGGAAAAAGCAAACTGATTCTAATACTTTCTGAGAACTGTGGTGGTTATCACTGGGATACATAGGCTGGATTATTGCTGAGAATTGGTAGGGCAGGAATACAGAACTTTGGCAGTGGGTATGGTGTGGAACTATGTATTGTAATCTTGTAATTACTTTATTTTTTTAATTTTTATTGGATAGAGAAAATTGAGAGGGAGTGCAGGTGGAGGCGGGGTGTGGGGGCTTGAACTCAGACCCTTTTGCATGGTAACACATGCACTTAACCAGATGTACTACTGCCTGGCCCTTAATCTTGAAATTTTGTTGCACATTGTTATAGCAATAGCATTTTTTTTTTTTTAATCCAAACGTTCCTTTCTATAGACATGGGTATTAGACGATTCTTGAAAAACAGGGTCGGTTAGATCACATTCCTGAAACAGAGGAACCATGAATCCCAATGAAGGTCCTGCCCTTCCAGGATGCCCCAGGTCCTAGAAGTTAATTTATGGACTCCCCTGAATTACAGATGCTCAGTCTGTGTCCTCGGCATTCTCTAGCTGCTTCTGAAAGCAAGTGGGATCCAGGCACTGGTGAAAATGGAGAAGCAGCTAGGACCAACCCATCCTGACTGCCTGTCCAAGATTCACCTGGCGTGGAGACACCTGTTCGCTGGTAGTTCTAGCAAATGAGAAAGAAAATCATCCTCCCACTTTATATGAGCTGGATTGGTTAGTAGGCTTTCTAATTTAGCCTCAAATTTGGCACAGTTTTTTTTTTTTTTTTAGAAAAAGCAGAGAAAAACAACTTTTACAAATTGGCTCATGAATTCTTTTTCTATTTCTTTTCTTATTTTCATTTGGCAGGGGCAGAAGGATAGCAGAGCTGGAGAGGGTATTTGTGTGTGTTTTCTGCCCGTTAACAATGATTAAAAGTAGATATTCTGATATGCATTTTTATAGCTTGATGTTGTTGACATATGCACTCCCAGAAGTGGTCTAGCTGTTTGAGACCTGCTTTTTATATTTCCTTCCCACTTGGAGTTTCAAATGGACAATGACAGCCTCAGCCTTCCCGGAGCCCATCAGCCTGTCTCATTCGAAGTGATGACTGAGTTGGATTAAACCCAAGGACTGGGCTACTGGTATTAACCCATCAGATGGTGAAGCCTTTAGCCACTTTAATCACTAGAGTGGGATTAATAGGACTGCTCTGCACAACCTGGGCATGTATGTAATCACACCAGGAGTCTGTGGTCCCTTCAAAAAGCCGGGCCTTAATCACACCAGGCAAAACATGACAGTTTGGAAATTAACTCAGAGGATAAACTTGGAAAGGAGATTAAAATAGCCTGGGTGTTTATCAGCAGATCACACTCTTAACCTAGATCTCCCAGACTCCAAGTGAGAATCCCAATGGTTGGAACCTTCCTTTATTATGATGATTTTTTAATAAACAACAAATGGTTTACACATACAAAGACAGGCAGCTGAGTAGCTAATGGCGCTCCAGGTAACCAACTATTGGAACCATTTCAGGGAAAACAGAGGCTCTGACAGAGACAGTATTTGCAGCTTTCTCTGACAGAATGTACAAGACTTTCTGATCCAAGCCTGCAGATGCCCAAATGAATCATGATGCATTGGAGTTCCACTGGGCTTCTTCTCTTTTCTTTTTTCTTTTCTTTCCTTTTTTTTTCCCCCTTCCTGGCTATAATAAGCATGCTTGATTGTCAGGCCCTGCAATTCTTAGGGCCAAATCAAAAAGACGATATTAACTTCTTGCAAAGCAATAGAAGAATGCAAATAAATCAATTGTGCATGCTTTAACCCATCTCTCTTTCATGCAAGCCTGGTGATAGAGAGGGATTCTTTTCCTGCAACCCAGCCTTATCATTTTGAGGTATGAAAAATAGATTGTGTCACAGTAATGAAGCACAGGAAAAGGGAGCTTGTTAGAAGCTGATTACAGTTTAGATTGAAGGACTGGTTCTCATTAGCTATTTTAGATTGGACAGCATCCTTGAGCTGTAGTAATTACTGAAAGTAATTTTTGAAAGGGAGGGCGGGGCAGCTGGTACAAGGAAAGACTCAGCTAGTTGCTGGGAAGGGGGTTGGGAGTTAAGGCCCACAACCTGCACTGGCCTTATTACCATCACCACTCTCTCCACCAAACCAGGACAAAATGAAGCAGCAGTGTCCTGTTAGACTCTCCGGTGACAAAGAGCTGGTGCTTTGCATTGGGCTATGAATACGGTCTGAGTGTAAGAGGCCTATTTGAAGTTCAAGTGCACAGGCTGACTCCCAGGAGCTGAGCTAGCAATACAGAGGAACCCTATTTTCATCTCACAGTCTATTTGATGAAGATAGTTTCCATTGCTGTTTACAGAACTGGACTTAAAAAGCAGACACTGGATGATGGTCTGGGTCAAATTGCTTTCTTTAATTCATTAATTTAGTTATTGATTGGATTGTTAAGTGGACTGAAGGGCTTGAACACATCCCTGGTTCTAATGGATTGACATGTGCAACCTCCTCATTCTTGGGGCGGGGGGCAGGGGGGCTTCAAAGCCAGTCTCCACATGTGCTGTTCCTAAAGTAGCCGTTCCATACACCATTTACTCCAGTGTAGGGAATACGGTTCACGGAGAAAAAAATGTGGTTCTTCTTGGTTTGTCTGGTGTTTACTTTTTTTTTTTTTAAATATCTATTTATTATGAGAGGGAGAATAATATTAGAGAGAGAGGGACAGAGGGAGTGAGGGAGAGAGAGGAGAAGGAGGAGGAGGCAGAATAGGAGGAGGAGGAAGAGGAGGAGGAAGAGGAGGAGGAAGAGGAGGAGGAGAAAGAGGAGGGAGAGGAGGAATAGGAGGAGGAGGGAGAGGAGGAATAGGAGAAGGAGGAAGAGGAGGAGGAAGAGGAGGAGGAGAAAGAGGAGGGAGAGGAGGAATAGGAGGAGGAGGGAGAGGAGGAATAGGAGGAGGAGGAAGAGGAGGAGGAGGAAGAGGAGGAGGAGAAAGAGGAGGGAGAGGAGGAATAGGAGGAGGAGGGAGAGGAGGAATAGGAGGAGGAGGAAGAGGAGGAGGAGGAAGAGGAGGAGGAGAAAGAGGAGGGAGAGGAGGAATAGGAGGAGGAGGGAGAGGAGGAATAGGAGGAGGAGGAAGAGGAGGAGGAGGAAGAGGAGGAGGAGAAAGAGGAGGGAGAGGAGGAATAGGAGGAGGAGGGAGAGGAGGAATAGGAGAAGGAGGAAGAGGAGGAGGAGGAAGAGGAGGAGGAGAAAGAGGAGGGAGAGGAGGAATAGGAGGAGGAGGGAGAGGAGGAATAGGAGGAGGAGGAGGAAGAGGAGGAGGAGAAAGAGGAGGGAGAGGAGGAATAGGAGGAGGAGGAAGAGGAGGAGGAGGAAGAGGAGGAGGAGAAAGAGGAGGGAGAGGAGGAATAGGAGGAGGAGGGAGAGGAGGAATAGGAGGAGGAGGAAGAGGAGGAGGAGGAAGAGGAGGAGAAAGAGGAGGGAGAGGAGGAATAGGAGGAGGAGGGAGAGGAGGAATAGGAGGAGGAGGAAGAGGAGGAGGAGGAAGAGGAGGAGGAGAAAGAGGAGGGAGAGGAGGAATAGGAGGAGGAGGGAGAGGAGGAATAGGAGGAGGAGGAAGAGGAGGAGGAGGAAGAGGAGGAGGAGAAAGAGGAGGGAGAGGAGGAATAGGAGGAGGAGGGAGAGGAGGAATAGGAGAAGGAGGAAGAGGAGGAGGAAGAGGAGGAGGAGAAAGAGGAGGGAGAGGAGGAATAGGAGGAGGAGGGAGAGGAGGAATAGGAGGAGGAGGAGGAAGAGGAGGAGGAGAAAGAGGAGGGAGAGGAGGAATAGGAGGAGGAGGAAGAGGAGGAGGAGGAAGAGGAGGAGGAGAAAGAGGAGGGAGAGGAGGAATAGGAGGAGGAGGGAGAGGAGGAATAGGAGGAGGAGGAAGAGGAGGAGGAGGAAGAGGAGGAGAAAGAGGAGGGAGAGGAGGAATAGGAGGAGGAGGGAGAGGAGGAATAGGAGGAGGAGGAAGAGGAGGAGGAGGAAGAGGAGGAGGAGAAAGAGGAGGGAGAGGAGGAATAGGAGGAGGAGGGAGAGGAGGAATAGGAGGAGGAGGAAGAGGAGGAGGAGGAAGAGGAGGAGGAGAAAGAGGAGGGAGAGGAGGAATAGGAGGAGGAGGGAGAGGAGGAATAGGAGAAGGAGGAAGAGGAGGAGGAGGAGAGGAGGAGGAGAAAGAGGAGGGAGAGGAGGAATAGGAGGAGGAGGGAGAGGAGGAATAGGAGAAGGAGGAAGAGGAGGAGGAGGAAGAGGAGGAGGAGAAAGAGGAGGGAGAGGAGGAATAGGAGGAGGAGGGAGAGGAGGAATAGGAGAAGGAGGAAGAGGAGGAGGAGGAAGAGGAGGAGGAGAAAGAGGAGGGAGAGGAGGAATAGGAGGAGGAGGGAGAGGAGGAATAGGAGAAGGAGGAAGAGGAGGAGGAAGAGGAGGAGGAGAAAGAGGAGGGAGAGGAGGAATAGGAGGAGGAGGGAGAGGAGGAATAGGAGGAGGAGGAAGAGGAGGAGGAGGAAGAGGAGGAGGAGGAAGAGGAGGGAGAGGAGGAATAGGAGGAGGAGGGAGAGGAGGAATAGGAGGAGGAGGAAGAGGAGGAGGAGGAAGAGGAGGAGGAGAAAGAGGAGGGAGAGGAGGAATAGGAGGAGGAGGGAGAGGAGGAATAGGAGGAGGAGGAAGAGGAGGAGGAGGAAGAGGAGGAGGAGAAAGAGGAGGGAGAGGAGGAATAGGAGGAGGAGGGAGAGGAGGAATAGGAGAAGGAGGAAGAGGAGGAGGAGGAAGAGGAGGAGGAGAAAGAGGAGGGAGAGGAGGAATAGGAGGAGGAGGGAGAGGAGGAAGAGGAGGAGGAGGAAGAGGAGGAGGAGAAAGAGGAGGGAGAGGAGGAATAGGAGGAGGAGGGAGAGGAGGAATAGGAGAAGGAGGAAGAGGAGGAGGAGGAAGAGGAGGAGGAGAAAGAGGAGGGAGAGGAGGAATAGGAGGAGGAGGGAGAGGAGGAATAGGAGAAGGAGGAAGAGGAGGAGGAGGAAGAGGAGGAGGAGAAAGAGGAGGGAGAGGAGGAATAGGAGGAGGAGGGAGAGGAGGAATAGGAGGAGGAGGAAGAGGAGGAGGAGGAAGAGGAGGAGGAGGAAGAGGAGGGAGAGGAGGAATAGGAGGAGGAGGGAGAGGAGGAATAGGAGGAGGAGGAAGAGGAGGAGGAGGAAGAGGAGGAGGAGAAAGAGGAGGGAGAGGAGGAATAGGAGGAGGAGGGAGAGGAGGAATAGGAGAAGGAGGAAGAGGAGGAAAAGGAGGAGGAGGAAGAGGAGGAAGAAAACAACAGGATACTACTCAGCTCTAGTGTCACCTAGAACCCAAGATTAAGGCTATAGTCTCTGGTGCTTCAGGCAGGCAAGTTCACCCTTTAACAGGATATGCTATCCACCTGCCTTAGTTTCTGCTCCTTTGTGTTTTTGACATAAGATGGCTGGGCTTTTGGGGTTCTGATATATCTACGTCTAGGTCTAGATCTCCGGAAATCCTAAATATGCCATTTAACCTCTCAATGATGTCTGGGAAAGGAAAGAAGATAATTTTATGGTTTCTAGTGTCCCTTCAAAATACTGACTTTTATTATTCTTTTTTTATTTATTTATTTTCCATGTTGCTGCCCTTGTTGTTTAACATTGTTGTTGTTATTGATGTCGTTGTTGTTGGATAGGACAGAGAGACATGGAGAGAGGGAGGGGAAGACAGAGAGGGGGAGAGAAAGATAGACACCTGCAGACCTGCTTCACCGCCTGTGAAGCGACTCCCCTGCAGGTGGGGAGCCAGGGGCTCGAACCGGGTTCCTTAAGCCGGTCCTTGCGCTTTGCGCATGTGCGCTTAATCCACTGCACCACCGCCCGACTCCCTGACTTTTATTATTTTATGTACTATCTCTTCCAGCTGATTTGTTAAGAATAAAAGAAAGCATATTAAGACTGAATAAAGATTACATTTTTTTCTTCTTCTTACAACAAAGTCAGTGAATGAAATCTGAGGGTTGAGGGGTAGGCAGTGGCACATCCTCTTACGTGCTCATGTTACCACACACAAGGACCTGGGTTCAAGCCCCTGGCCCCCACCTGCAGGGAGAAAGCTGTACAAGTGGTGAAGCAGGACTGCAGGTTTTTATTTTATTTTATTTTATTTGTTGTATTATCTTTCTTGGATAGAGACAGCCAGAAATCTAGAGGAATGGAGGACATAGAAAGGGAGAGAGACAGAGAGACACCTTCACCACTTGTGAAGCTTTCCACCTGCGGGCGTTTTCTTATCTTTCTATTTCCTTCCCACCTCAATTTTCTCTCTGCCCTATCAAAATAAATAAATAAATAAATATTAAATTTTTTGTAAAATACAAAATGAAAGCTGTTATTCCAGGGGGCTGGGCGGTAGGGCAGCAGGTTAAGCACACATGGTGCAAAGCACAAGGAATAATATCCCCCCGGTTAGAGCCCCTGACTCTCCATCGGCAGAGGGATCCCCTCATAAGCAGTGAAGCAGGTCTGCAGGTGTCTATCTCTCTCTTTCCTCCTCTCTGTCTTCCCCTCCTCTCTCTATTTCTCTCTGTCCTATCCAACAATGACAGCGATAATAATAACAACAATAAACAACAAGGGAAACAAAAGGAAAAAAATAGCCTCCAGGAGCAATGGATTTGTAGTGCAGACATTGAGCCTCACTAACAACCCTGGAGGAAAAAAAAAAAAAAAAAACAGAAAGAAGGAAATAAAACTGTTATTCCTAGACATAAGAAATTTGCATTCCAATTTGGGGAAATGAGGATTTCTTCGTGAGACACTGATATATGGAGAGCTGTTCTCGTGTGTCAGTTATCTCAGTAACACTGCAACAGATAACTTAGCGAATCAGAGCCTGAGAAATGCCGTGTCTTTGACTATGAGCCGTTAACCACCCCATAAAAATAATTTCTGTATCACATGCCCATGATGGCACAGATCATGAATAGGAGAGACATGTCAGGGCATATGAAGCTGCTCACAGGAGAAAAAAGAAAGATAAGTTTGATGAAGTGGACTGAATAAATGGAAATTACAAGAAGAACAGAGAGCCCCTGTTGCTAGAAGGTTTAAAGAACATCCCAGAGACACTTTCTCTAAATCTCTCTTCAAGCATCAGGAAGTTTCCTGCTTTCCCTTCCTTCAACTAAGTCCTTCCTGGGAGTAAACACACCTCCATCTACAGAGAATCCCTATTAAAACACAAGTGTGTTAGGTGGGTGGAATTAATTCATTAAGCCATTAGTGAAAATCAACAACCTTTATAAAATTAACAGCCTGGGTTTATCCTGTTAAGTATTAGGAGGCAAACAGGAAGTTGATGTTTCACTTATTTTTAATTTTCTTTTAATTTTTAAAAAATATTTATTTTATTTATTTATTCCCTTATTTGTTGCCCTTGTTGTTTTATTGTTGTTGTTCTTATTGATGTCACCGTTGTTGGATAGGACAGAGAGAAATGGAGAGAGGAGGGGAAGACAGAGAGGGGGAGAGAAAGATAGACACCTGCAGACTTCCTTCACCGCCTGTGAAGCGACTCCCCTGCACGTGGGGAGCCGGGGGCTTGAACCAGGATCCTTGTTCTTTGAACCACGTGTGCTTAACCCACTGTGCTACTGCCTGACTCCCTCATTTCTTCTTCTTCAGAGAAGAGAATAAACAATGCTTCTAACTCAGCACTCAAGTCAAAGTCAAGTTCACTTGGAGTTAGGATTCCTGCACAGCTTCACAACAGCAGGGGCGCCAAGACCCTCACTGCTCAACCCTGGCTTATGATGGCACCTCAAACACACAAGTCTGCCTCACTATCAATAGTGCTATGTCCCCTGCTTACACATGTATTGTGCTTGTTTGTTGTTTGTTTTTCCCAGAGTACTGCTCAGCTCTGATTTATGGTGGTAGTGGTGATGACAGGGTAATTGAACCTGGGACCTTGGAGTCTCATGCATGAGAGTCTTTTTTTATAGCCATCATGCTATTTCCCCATCCCACCTGTTGTTATTGTGTGATTTCTAAAAGGATTTAGTTGAATGAATTTCAAATTGAATTAATCTCAAGCTACCCGTACCTTCAAACTTTTGGAAGAGAAGAAATTGACTTCCCTTTGTGTTTAATAATGAGAAGTTACATACAGACTCTGCGTTCTTTCAAGAAAGAATTCAGATGTAAGAAAGGAAAAAAAAAATTAATAAGGGAAGGCTGTAAAAAGAAAAAAAAGGAAGAAGGAAAGGAGATAGGAAGGAGGAGATGGAAGAAAGGGAGGAAAAAGAGATGGGGAGGGAGACAAGGCCATTTGGAAACTAATGATCTAGTAGGCAGGACTGAAAACTATGTTAGTGGATAGCTCTTCAGTAAACATGTCAGAATATTTACAGTCCATTAGTCTCTGTGGAAACTACTCTGTTCTATGCAAACACATGGTCATAGCTCTCTTGCAATGAAACCTTATCTACAAACCAGACAGGGACTCACTCTTTAAGTCCAAATTCCCTGGGGCCTTATGGCTAAAGAAAGCAAGGCCCCAGATCGTCAGGAAATTGTTCAAATGACTCATGAGTTCTTCTCCAAGGTCAGTGTATTTTCTGCAGAATTTCATTATAGACCGACTTGATTTTAAAGTTTTAGTTACATATTGAATGGAGGAGGCTCAAAAACAAACAAACAAAAATTAAAAACACCTGAAGAGGTAGGTCTGAGTTCAGGCTCTTCAGCATTGAGTCTACTTGGAACTGAACTGTGGAATGGGTGCTCGACAAAGTCAACAAATTAAGTTGTGGAGTAGACAACGTTACTGAAAATCAAGAACAGATTCTAAGTTGAGAGACGAGGAAATGCTGCATTGTGGCAACGTAGAAGAAAGGGAAGGCAGGCTACAGATACAGAGAGCATCAGAGAGAGAGAGAGAGAGAGAGGAGAGAGAGAGAGAGAGACCCCCATTTCTCCAGAGCTCTACCCCACTAGGGAAAGAGAGAGACAGGCTGGGAGTATGGATTGACATACCAAGGTCCATGTTTAGTGGAGAAGGTCAGCTAGACTCTCTAGACCCCATAGTGATCCTGGGTCCATGCTCCCAGAGAGATAAAAATTGGGACACTTTCAAGGGAAGGGCTGGGATACAGGTCTCTGATGGTGAGAATTGTGTGGATTTGTACCCCTCTTATCCTATGGTCTTGTCAATATTTCCATATTATAAATAAATTTAAAATATATATAAAGCAGAACAAATTGTTTAATAGCCAGTAACCTAAAAGTAAGAATATAGCAGGTGAGATTTGGGGTCTCCATTTTAGAAAATGCTAGTAGGTCTATTTTAGTTATATTCAAAGGAGCCCATGACTTTATTTTTTCCTCACACGTTTCCGCAGATAACATGCAGGTGGGCTAAAGATATTGCTTGTGGAGATAGTGTCAGAGTTTAGAATGAGACTAGAAAGCTGGATAAGGGAAGAGAGTAGCTTCCAAATATGGGGAAAGTATATAAATACCGTTAACTGTAAATTCCATCAATTTGATCTTCTTCTAGTGTTCTTACATAGACACTAAATAATTCCTGGGAGAATTCAAACGACTGTGCACAAACCGTGGTTCACAGTCTCTTGAGGTGAACAGAAAGGCATAAAGCAAAAGCCAGAGGTGAATCAGAGGAAGCCAAAAGAGAATCCCACTCCACAAACAGCTCTCCACATCAACAGCCCGGTTTGGTTCCATGCCACCCTTTAGCTCTGGAGAAAGACAAGCCTTGGGGCTGTGTCTTTTTTTTTTTTTTTTTTCGTGTGGGCAAAGCTTTATTGGAGGGGACGGGGAGTGTTGGGCTAAGTCCTTTATAAAAGGAAACCGGGGGGGGGGGGGGCAGCCCCGCGCCCCAATCTGGGGCGTGCTTCTTGGCCTCTGCCCAGGGCCGCTTCCTGGGGGGCCGCCTTGCGCCCCTGCTTTGGGCCCGGGCTGTTCCCGTGGTCTGGGCGGGCGCGCGCCCCCAGCATCCTGCCCTTGGTCCTGTGTCTTAAGCACCCATGCTCTGGGGGCTTCACAGCTCCCAGCTGGATGGAGTTCCTTTCTGCATTGCCCCAGCATGCAGCTTGACTTTATAAGTGTCTGTGTGATACCTTGATGGGATTAATTTCAGTAGCTCTTTTCCCAACACCTACACCTGAAATGGAAATATTGAAGAGAAGGTATGTTCAAGCTATATCTGAGCAAGCAGATGGGTCCTGCTCCTACCCAGCCACTGAGTGCATGAAGTAACAGATTGCACGTTTTCCCGCAAATCCTCAAATTAGAAATGCCACAGCATTGTGAATTGCAAGATGCAGTCTGTTTTCCCAAGGGGGAGCTCATGTGCTGACCTGGTGCCATCCTCTAAGCCTCCATCTCTCTTTGCAAATAAATAATAAGCAAAAAGTTTTACAACCTATTTAATTATGTATTGCTCACAACGATTCTAGCAATTGAGATGACTGTTACTTGTGTTTTATGATTGCACGGACTTGCTCAAAGCAAGTCCAACAATTATGAAAAAAATAAGGAATCAAATCTATATATAGGACAAAAAAATACGAATAATGAAAATAAAGGCTGGGGAATGTATAGAAAGATGGGAAAGAGGCCAGGTGGTGGCATAGCTGGTTAAGTGCACATATCATACTCAAGGGCCCCAGGTTTGAACCCTGGCTCCCCACCTGTGGGTGGGTGAGGGGGTGTTTTCTGAGCTGTGAAGTAGGTCTGAAGGTATCTATCTTTCTGTTTCCTTCTCTATCCCTCCTCCCCTCTCAATTTATCTTTGTCCTATCCATAAAATAGAAGGAAAAAAGAAAAAGAAAAAATGGCCACTGGGAGCAGTAGATTTGTAGTGCTGGCACCGACCCCCAGAGATAACCCTGGTGGCAATAAATGTATAAATATAAACATAAATATATACAAAAGAATGTTTGGAAGAACAGATTCAGTTATGGCTGAAGTGACTAATGTTTAGAAAAAAGATAAACACAACAACTCTGATCAAGACTTAGCGGTAGGTGCACGGGGTTCCAACAGGAAGTGAGAAGTCTAATGGGGAATTGAAAAATCTAGCCCCCCTCTTCTTATCAAAAAGTCACAAACTCCAATAATTTCACTGTAGAACAAATAGAACCTAAGAGATTTTGGATTTCTGCATATTCCCTGAGTGCAGTAAGGGGAGATGTGGTGAAAGGTAAGGTCTAGGTCAAAGAAGGAGATGAAAGTGAATAATGGAAAGCCACTATCAAAATTGTGTTCTGTACGAAAAAATATATATACCTACCATACCGCGGCCAGGTGGTAGCACAGTGGGTTAAGTGCACACGGCGTGAAGTGCAAGGACCAGCATAAGGATCCTGGTTCAAGCCCCCGGCTCCCTGCCTGCAGGGGAGTCACTTCACAGGCAGTGAAGGTCTGCAGAAGTCTGTCTTTCTTTCCCCTTCTCTGTCTTCCCCTCCTTCCTCTATTTCTCTCTATTCTATCCAACAACAATAACAGCAACAGTTATAATAACCACAACAATGATAACAGGAGCAACAAAATGGAAAAAATAGCCTCCAGGAGCAGTGGATTTGTGGTGCAGGCACTGTGTCCCAGCAGTAACCCTGGAGGCAATATATAGCCTAGGCATATCTGTGGCTCAGATTATTTACTGATTTATTTATTTTTCATTCATTCATTTTTTAATTCTTTATCTCCAGGGTTATTTTGGGGGCTTGGTGCCTGAATTTGAATCCACTGCTCCAGGTGGTCGTTTCTCGAATTTTTTTTTTTTTTTTTGATAGGACAGAGAGGAATTGAGAGAGGAAGGGGAGGTAGAGAGGAAGGGAGAAAGACAGACACCTGGCAGCCCTGCTTCATTGCCTGTGAGGCGACCTTCCTGAAGGTGGGGAGCCTGTGGTTCTCCGACCAGGATCCATGTGGCTCAGATTCTAACCCTGTGCCTTCACGGAAAGCACTATGGCATTGTGAGATCTCTGTCCTCCTTCCTCTTCTCCTGTCTGTCTGCCTCAACAAAAAAGGTAGCTGATCAACAGTGAAATTATACCTATCGGAGGCCCTCTCTCTGTAGAAAAAAATATCTCCAAGAACTGCTTAAATATAAAAGATGTGGTCCCTCATTGCTAAGATAGCTCCAGTTGACTGATGATGAACCAGGGATCCACAAGACACTTTCTATATCTGCAGGAGATGGGGCAGGGGTGGGGGCTCTTGAGAGCATCAGGCATGAAAGTCTCTTTAAGGGAGTCAGGCAGCAGCACAGCAGGTTTAAGCACACGTGATGCAAAACAAAGCACAAGGACCAGCATAAGGATTTGGGGTTCTAGCCCCTGGCTCCCCACCTGCGGGGGAGTCCCTTCACAGGCGGTGAAGCAGGTCTGCAGGTGTCTGTCTTTCTTTCCCCCTCTCTGTCTTCCCCTCTTCTTTCCATTTCTCTCTGTCCTATCCAACAATGATGACATCAGTAACAACAACAGTAATAACTACAAGAACAATTAAAAACAAGGGCCACAAAAGGGAAAATAAATAAATATTTAAAAATTAAAAGAAAAGAAAGTCTTCTGCATTAAAGACTTGATTTTGTTATAACCCTACCAGAGAGAGATCTCTTTACCACCTTTTGTTCTGAGATTCTGACATGACCAGAGAATCATAAGCTACACAACATTTTTTTTTTTTTTTTGCTCTGAGCTGACATAGACTAAACCAAACACACAAGTGTGTGTGCCAACCACAGGACACTGCACCAGGAAGCCAAAACCATGCAGGCAGCCAAAGACAACTGCAAAAATAAATGAACATCCCCAGAGGTACAAGAAAAAATATTGCCCCAATGAAAGAGAAACACAATGCTAAGAAAAGTGGTCAGAGAAGTAATAACATTTCTTGAAAGTTAAAAAATGCAACAGTCAAAATAAAAGACTTTCTAAAGGGTTAGAAGTCAAGACATGTTCAGGAATTTGGAGAAAGAAGTACAAAAATAAAATGAACTGATAATAAAAATACGATAGTAATGCAAGAAACCCATTAACAAGTGTTCGAGAAAAATGAAAAATAAATAAATAAAAATATTAAGTTTGGATAAAGAAATAGGAAAGAATTGATACAAATATGTCCACACTTGGAAGTCTTAATTAAATTATTAATTAATTAAATTAAGTAATTAATTAAAGTCTTAAATTAAAGGGACTCAAATCTATGGAACTCTTCTCCCAGGCACATATGATAAAATTGAAAGGAAAAATAAAGGAAATCTAAATAATCTTCCTATTTTTTAATGTTTAATTAAAGTTACATTGCATATTAACACTGCCTATATTCCAGGTGTTCATAATTAAAACGCAGTAAGAATGGAAGCAACCTCCCAACAGCTGCACTAGAATCAGAATGTCTGTGGAAAAACTCCTTCCAGAGGCACTGACAGGGCCAGGTGGAGGTGCACTCAGTCAGTTACCAAGTGCAGCCCCTGGTCCCCACCTGCAGGAAGGAAGCTTAGCAGGCAGTGAAGCAGTGCTTCCGATGTCTCTCTTCCTCTTTCTTTACTTCCCTCTCCCCTTCTCAGTTTCTCCCTGTCCTATAAAATAAAGTTAGACTTAAAACGTTTTTTAAATATATATTTATCTATTCCCTTTTGTTGCCCTTGTTGTTTTTTTTATTGTTGTTGTAGTTGTTGTTGATGTCATTGTTGTTGGAGAGGACAGAGAGAAATGGAGAGAGGAGGGGAAGACAGAGAGGGAGAGAAAGATAGACCCCTGCAGACCTGCTTCGTCTCTTGTGAAGCGAACCCCCTGCAGGTGGGGAGTGGGGGCTCAAACCAGGATCCTTACAGCAATCCTTGCACTTTGCGCCATGTGTGCTTAACCCGCTGCGCTATTGCCCAACTCCCCAAAACTTTTATTTTTTATTTATTCTTTTTTAAATTTAATTTTATTTTAATATTTATTTTATTTATTTATTCCCTTTTGTTGCCCTTGTTGTTTTTTTTATTGTTGTAGTTATTATTGTTGTTGTCGTCATTGTTGGATAGGACAGAGAGAAATGGAGAGAGGAGGGGAAGACAGAGAGGAGGAGAGAAAGATAGACACCTGCAGACCTGCTTCACCACCTGTGAAGCGACTCCCCTGCAGGTGGGGAGCTGGGGTTCGAACCGGGATCTTTATGCTGGTCCTTGTGCTTTGCGCCACCTGCGCTTAACCCGCTGTGCTACAGCCCGACTCCCCAAAACTTTTATTTTTAAAGATGCACTGATTGGGCCAGGTGATGGTGTACCTGGTTGAGTGCATATGTTACCATGCCCAAGAATCTGGGTTCCGCTCTCTGGTGCCCACCTGCAGGGAGAAAGCTTTGGTAGTGATGAAACTTTTGCTAGTGTTGCAGGTGACTACTTATCTTCCTCTCTATCACCCCTTTCCTCTCAATTTCTGGCAGCCTCTACCCAATAAATGAATAAAGACGAATAGCAAATAAGAAGGTTGCTTATTATTTTTTAAAAAGATGCACTTACATATAAACTTTTTTCAACACTTGGTTTCTATGACTGGCTTTCTTTGTAAACTGTTCAGGATGGGTAAGTTTCTATTTATAATGTAAATACAATAGTACCTAAAATCTAAAGTTGTATTATCTAGTTTAGTCCTTGTGCATTGTAACTCAGGCAGGCGTGCCACAGCCTGGCCCTCAAAAATCTAACATTTTAAGCATCACATACTTGTCATAGTTTCCTTGATTATTTTTGTTTGTGTGTGTGTAGGAAGGGCCCAAAACTTCTTATTTTAATAGGAAAACCATATTCCAGAAATCTTGAGTTATTAGGTAACAGAAATCAGTTATGTAATGGTTTCTTGCGCTGCCCTGATTATCCCTAGGGAAATACTTGGGAATGAAGTCCAACCATGTTGCTTGAAGAGAGGATGTGATCTTCATCTCATTCACCTGACTCAGATGTCATCTGAATGCAGAATAGGTGGCCTGAATAGCAGATATTTTTTTTGTTTTTACACAGCCATAGAGGTGTGGAGTCTGAGATCAACGTTTTTTCATGATCAATTTCTTCTAAGGTCTCTACCCGTGCTATGTAAATGGCCATTTTTTTTTTTTTTTTTTGGCTCCAGGATAATATTGCTGGGCCTCAGTGCCTGCACTACAAATCCACTGCTGCTGGAGGCTATTTTTCCCCTTTTGTTGCCCTTGTTGTTTATTGTTGTTGTTATTGTTATTATTGTCATTGCTGGATAGGACAGAGAGAAATGGAGAGAGGAGGGGAAGGCAGAGAGGGGGGAAAGAAAGCTAGACACCTGCAGACCAGCTTCACCTCTTGTGAAGTGACTCTCTCTGCAGGTAGGGAGCTGGGGCCTGGAACCGGGATCCTTAAGCCAGTCCTTGCAGTTTACATCATGTGCGCTTAACCCTCTGCACTACAGTCTGGCCACAGATGGCCTCTTTCTAATGCTGGGTTTGTGTTATCTTTCCTTTATCTGTGAGTCTGAATCTTGTCTTGAAAAGATGGTACCCATACAGAATGAGTAACTTATGCCCTGTGTTCTCATTCAAAATCAGCTACCTCTCTGAAGTCAGCATCTGTAAATACAGCTCTGTCCTGTTCCAGAGGCTAGAACACGTTGCCGGCATGTGAATTTCAGCTTCACAACACAGAGTGTCCCCTTGGGAGTATCCAAGGTCTGCACTGACGAGAGAAGAGGAGGAAGAGTGAAGAAGGAAGTTTTTTGTTTTTTTAAGGAGATCCACCCCCCAACCCAGCCTACACACACACCAGAAACACATCTCTCAAAACCCCTTAAAGAGATAAGAGAAGGAATTCAGGGTGTTATTTAACACTTCTCCTCCCCCCAGTGACATGAAACATATTTTTTAAATGAGAATTTGAAGAAAGAAGAAAATAACTTGTGAATGTGTATCTGGTGATGGTGGGAAGGTTGATAGATAGGAAGGAGCTTAAGGAAGATGATTCACATGTATTACTCCCTGAGTTCAAATCCCAGTGCTATATACCAAGAGAAATATGCCTACAGAGATATGATAACTTATTTTTAGAGGACTTTATTTGGGGGATGATGCCTTACCAGGGCTGTTGGCACAGATGTTGGCACAGCTTCATATCTCCCTGTGAGAAATGTCCACAGACCACACCACAAGCTCCAGCCAAACGCCATCTTTCTGCATCACAGGGACTGGGCTCAGACTCCCTTTCAGTTCCAGTCTACCTCCTTAGGTCATGGTTTTGGAACTGGTGACATAAAGCAAAGCTAATTAAAGTTTTACCCAGCATGTTGTCTTTCTTGGTTTCTGAAGTCCCACTTAGGACTGAGATCATCCACTATTCCAGGTGACACAGAAGTAGAGCACAGTGTTAGCAAGAAAGAGGTCCCAAGCTGGGTTTCTTGCACCTCTCATTTACAAAGAAGTAATCTTGAAAACACTGAATACAAATCAGTAAGATGATGACACCTCTTCTTGGCTATTGTTGGTCATAAGGCAAAAGGAGCTTCAAGTGAAGAGGAATCTCGCACAACAGAATGTCAACACTTCAGTCCGGCTCACTGCACAGTGTTGTTATAATTTCATTTTTCCTTTCAATGCACAAAAAGGCATTTCATAAAGACCAAACCATTATGTTTTCTCCCCACCTTTTTTTTTCCTCTTAATCCTTTGAATCTTGTCTACAGGCTATTTGGTATGGTTTAGAATTAGCAAAAGTCAGGACATAGATGTCTCCTTTTTGAACACTGACAGGACAAGGGCTGGGGAATAATGAAAATCAAACGCATCAAAAGAGAAAGGGAGGAGAGAGAAAAGAAAAGGAAAGAAGTGAAGAAAGAAAGGAATAAAGGGGGAAAAAAAAGAGAAAGAGACTTTTCCATATATTAAAAAGAGGATTGAATCCACCAAGGACCAAGAAATCCTTTCACAAAACTCAGTCTTGATTTTTACCTATGAACTGATTAGTCCTACCTACCACTCAGCTGTTTCATCTCCCATGTTTAGTGTAGGAGCAATTTTTCTGTGATTTGTCAATTCAGTGTCAGTCCACTGAGACCAGAATCCTGTCCACGGTGTTAAGAATGAAACAGGGAACCACTTAAACACATTCCATATTGATATTAGAAGACATTGCAATCTTATTTGAAAAGTCCTAGCATTTTGAAGAAATTATAGATTACAGGAAAGATAATTATAAAACCCCAACACTGGAACTTAATAAAACAATTTTATTTTTACAGTTCTCAAACAGGGCGTTGCTTGATTTGAACCTATAGATCACATTCAGAGTTCAGAGCCAAAATATTAATGCATCTTTGTAGGCTTTAAATATCCTGAGAGTGAAACAAATTTGGAAAGATTCTTCATGAGCAAATAAATCACTTTGGAGAAAAATAAAATAACTGTTTTATGGTTTTCATTAGTACTCTACCTTTGAAAATATCTTTTCACGTCTCACTTACAGTTTATCATAATATATTTCTCTTGTTTGTTCTGCTGATACTGATTATCTTGATTTATGAACACAGCTAGAGAAGTTGGACAAGTCACATCATTTTCCATATTAAACACACTAAGTATGTAAAACCGCTGGGTGAGGAAAATAGATTTCCCCAACAAAAGTCCTGATTACAGTCTTGGTTTCATAAAGCAGCAAGGAATATAATGACCTCCTGGCTAGCCTCTGTTGATGAGATATGATCAATGTTTTCTTTGCCTCTCCTGCAGAGCTTTTAGAAATGGTCCCCTTAAAAAATATAAGTCATTATAAAGGAAGAAATATTTGTAGAGCATTGCAGTGGGAGAGAAAATTATACCCCCAACATTAGAGTTTGCTTTTCTTTACATTGCAGCCCAGTCTCAGACCAGTCTCTTCCATGTGTTTTGAAGATGGGAGCATACTTCAAACCTGGATTTAGGTGTGATGCTTCCACTAATTCTGTCCATTCAACGGAGAGTAGCTGCCATCCCCAAAACATAACCACTCTCACTACTTTAACTGAATATCTAGACTCGAATTCCATATTCAGTTTACCTGAATTCCTCTGAGAAGCTTCAGAGACACATGTTTTTATTAATATTTTATTTATTTATTGGATACAGACAGATAAACTGAGAGGGAAGAGAGAGGAAGAGTAAGTGAGCTGAGGGGTTGGCACACCTGGCACCAAGTACATAGTCTAGTGCAAGAACACAGGTTCAAGCCCCTGACCTCCAACTGTGAGGGGAAGCTTCATAGGTGGAGAGACAAAGCTGCCAGTGCCTCTCCTTCATCTATTTCCTTTCTCAATATTGCTCTGTCCCATCAAATATAAGAAAAATAAAATTTAGGGTCAGGCAGTGGTGCATCCATTAAGCACATATACTACATAATGCAAGTACCTGGGTTCGAGCCCCTGCTCCCCACATGCAGGCCCACATTGTAAGCAGTGAAGCAGATCTGCAGGTGTCAATCTTTATCTCTATTTCCCTGTACTGTCTCAGTTTCTCTCTGTCCTAACTAACAAAAAAAAGGTAGAAGGACAAAGAAATAAAAGAAAGAGAAAGAAGGAAAGATAAATAAATAAAAGAATAAAAAGAAAAAGATTAAATAAATAAATAAAATAAAGAAAGAAAGAAAAGAAAAAAGAGAATGAAGGAAAGAAAAAAGAAAGAAAGGAACGAAGGAAGGAAGGAAGGAAAGGAAAGGAAAGGGAAGGGAAGGGAAGGGAAGGGAAGGGAAGGGAAGGGAAGGGAAGGGAAGGAAAGGAAAGGAAAGGAAAGGAAAGGAAAGGAAAGGAAAGGAAAGGAAAGGAAAGGAAAGGAAGGGAGAAAAATGGCCAGCAAATGCAATGGATTCACAGTGTTGGCACTGAACCCCAGCAATAACCCTGGTGGCAATAAAAATAAAAATAAGGAAAAATAAAATTTAAGAAAGAGAGGAAGAGAAAGAAGGAAGGAGAAATAGCTGCGGCACTGTCTCGTTGTTCCTGAAGTTTGCCTCTGGAAGCTGGAGACCAGGGGCTTGAAAGCAAGTCCTTGCACATTGTAGCACGTGCTCTAAGCGGGGTGCACCACTGCCCAGACACTGGGGCATCTATTTCTTCATTTAAAGATTCCCAAAATGATGCGATGCACGTTATGAACATCTCAGTGCTGACTCTATTTCAATGCTCTGTTCTTGTTCCTGCTAACCGGCCTGTAGCACAGTTTTATAGCAGAGAAACTGAGTGTGAGCCCTGGAATTGCCTAGTAGGGCTAACTATACATAGGATTTTGAGGAAAACGGTAACTTCTGTGTTTTAGATGGAGGAGGGGATTGGAGTACAGGGAATTCAGTACTCATGGACTTGCTTAAGGAGGCTTAGACCAAATGGGGGTTTGTGTAAGTTCCTGATGCGCTGTGAGCTTAGAGAACATTCTTTGGTTTAGTAAGGCATAGAAAACACAGATCTTGATTGTACTGATTATCACCAATGCAACTGATTTAAAAGAAAATTCACGGGGCCGGATAGTGGCGCACCTGGCTGAGCGCACATGTTGCAGGGCACAAGGACCGGGGTTTGAACCCCCAGTCCCCACCTGCAGGGGGAAAGCTTTGCACGTGGTGAAGCAGGGCTACAGGTGTCTCTATATCGCTCTTCTTCTCTATCACCCCCTTCCGTCTGGATTTCTGGCTGTCTCTATCCAATAAATAAATAAAGATATGAAAAAAATATTCACCAGGGTGGTGGGCAGTGGCTCACCTTATTAAGTATTCACATGACCATTATCAAGACCAGGCTGAAACCTTTGGTTCCCCAAGCAGCTGCAGATGCTTTCCCTGCATCAGAAGCAGTAGAGAGAGCTGCAGGTGTCACTCTGCCTCTTTCCCTCCATCTCTCTCTCCTCAATTTCTGCTCTTGAAATGAAGGGGAAAAAAATTAAAAGTCACCAGGAGTGATGGAGTTGCTATGCAGAGACAAGCCCCAGGAATAATCCTGCTGGGGAAAGAAAAAAAAAAAAAAAAAAGTAAATAAATAAAAAAATAAATAAGATCAGTAGCTGGAGAGATGGCTCAGCCTATTGTGGTCCTCTCTTCACGACGCCATTTTCTAAGAAAATACATTGATATGTATGTATTTATAGATGAGTACAAATAAAGATATAAATAAAAGTGATCAAGACTGGCTGTAAAATCTCTCTTCTACAAAAGTTCTCAAATTGTAATGGTATTAAAGCATCAACAAATGGGTTCCCCTTCTTCAAATCTCATGTGTGTACTGACTCCAGACTCAAATTTTGATGGCAAGAATTCTGAAAAAATCCTTGTGGTCTTAGAGTTTGCTAAGATAAGAGAAAATTATTATGATGACTAAGTTAGTTGAAAGCTTGTTTGTTTTCCTTTAAATATCCCATAGTTAGGATTTACCAAATTGTATTTGTCCTCACTGGGTTTTATGTCTATGAATAACAATATTTTAGATAAAGATCATCCCTTCATGATCAAAACACTACAAAAATGGGAATAGAAGGAAAATTCCTCAAGATAGTGGAGTCTATATATAGCAAACCTATAACTAACATCATACTTAATGGTGAAAAACTAGAAGCATTTCCCCTCAGATCAGGTACTAGACAGGGCTGCCCATTATCACCATTATTATTCAACATAGTGTTGATGTTCTTGCCATAGCAATCAGGCAGGAGCAAGGAATTAAAGGGATACAGACTGGAAGAGAAGAAGTCAAACTCTCCCTATTTGCAGATGACATGATAGTATACACAGAAAAACCTAGGGAATCCATCAAGAAGCTTCTGGAAACCGTCAGGCAATACAGTAAGGTGTCAGGCTACAAAATTAACATTCCAAAGTCAGTGGCCTTCCTCTATGCAAACACTAAGTTAGAAGAAGATGAAATCCAGACATCAATTCCTTTTACTATAGCAACATAAACTATAAAACATCTAGGAATAAACCTAACTAAAGAAGTAAAAGACTGATCTATGAAAAATTATGAGTCACTACTCAAGGAAATTGAAAAAGACACAAAGAATTGGAAAGATATTCCATGTTCATGGGTTGGAAGAATTAACATCATCAAAATGAATATACTACCCAGAGCCATCCACAAATTTAATACTATCCCCATCAAGACCCCAACCACGTTTTTTAGAATAGAACAAGTGCTACAAATGCTTATCTGGAACCAGAAAAGACCTAGAATTGCCAAAACAATCTTGAGAAGAAAGAACAGAACTGGAGGCATCACACTCCCAGATCTCATATTATATTATAGGGCCATTGTCATCATAACTGCTTGGTACTGGAACATGAACAGACACTGACCTAGTGGAATAGAATTGAGAACCTGGAAGTAAGCCCACACACCTATGGACATCTAATCTTTGACAAAGGTGCCCAGACTACTAAATGGTGAAAGCAGATTCTCTTCAACAAATGGTGTTGGAAAAAATGGGTTGAATGATGCAGAAGAATGAAACTGAACCACTATATTTCACCAACCATAAATATAAATTCCAAGTGGATCAAGGACTTGGATGTTATATCACAAACTGTCAGATACTTAGAGGAAAATATTGGCAGGACTCTTTTCTGCATAGATTTTAAAAATATCTTCAATGAAACGAATCCAATTACAAAGAAGACCAAGGCAAGTATAAATCTATGGGACTATATCAAATTAAAAAGTTTCTGCGCAGCAGAAGTACCACTACCCAAACCAAGAGACCCCTCACAGAATGGGAGAAGATTTTTACATGCCATATATCAGACAAGAGGCTAATAACCAGAATATGTGAAAAGCTTGCTAAACTCAACAACAAGAAAACAAATAACCCCATCCAAAAAATGGGGGCAGGACATGGACAGATTATTCACCACAGAAGAGATCCACAAGGCCGAGAAACACATGAAAAAAATGTTCCAAGTCTTTGATTTTCAGAGAAATGCAAATAAAGACAATGATGAGATACCACTTCACTCCTGTGAGAATGTCATACATCAGAAAACGTAACAGCAGCACATGCTGGAGAGGGTGTGGGGTCAAAGGATCCCTCTCACTGCTGGTGGGAATGTCAGTTGTTCTATCCTCTATGGAGAACAGTCTGGAGAACTCTCAGAAGGCTAGAAGTGGACCTGTCCTATGGACCCTGCAGTTCCTCTCCTGGGGATATATCCTAAGGAACCCAACACACCCATCCAAAAAGAAGTGTAACCTATGTTAATAGCAGCACAATTTATAATAACCCAAACCTGGAAGCAACCCAGGTGTCCCACAACAGATGAGTGGCTGAGTAAGTTGTGGTATATATACACAATGGAATACTACTCAGCTATTAAAAATGTTGACTTCACCATTTTCAGCCCATCTTGGATGGAACTTGAAGAAATTACATTAAGTGAAATAAGTCAGAAACAGAAGGATGAGTATGGGATGATCTCACTCTCAGGCAGAAGTTGAAAAACAAGATCAGAAGAGAAAACACAAGTAGAACCTGAACTGGAGTTGCATATTGCACCAAAGTAAAAGAATCTGGGGTTGGTGGGTGGGTGGGGTACAGGTACAAAAAGGATGACAGAGGACCTAGTGGGGGTTGTATTGTTACGTGGAAACCTGGGAAATGTTATGCATGTACAAAATATTCTATTTACTGTCGAATGTAAAACATTAATCCAACAATAAAGAAATAAAAACATATTTTAGATATTGACAAGAGCAAGTGATTCTGATCTATCTGTCCTAAGGCTGGAGGTAACTGAGTTCCCAGGCTTCTAGACATGGAAGAGAGGAGATGGGTCTGACTGTCTCGCAAAGACAATTTGGCACAGGGATTCAAGGAGCAGGAAGTGAGGAAGTATACATCATTGACTTCTGCTCCTTTTATCAAGAAAGTAAAAATGTGTTGCCCAGAACCAGGTCAGCATTTGTTATTTGTTTGCAAGGGAAGAAAAGAAGAAGATATATTTCTCTCTCTCTCTCTCTCTCTCTCTCTCTCTTTCTCTCTCTTTTTTGCTTCATGAAAGACAAGAGAATGACATAGGCAATCCTAACAAATAGTGGGTAAATTACAGTGACACAGATATACTCTTTTAAATGAACAAAGCTTGTTTACAGGACAAATAAACAACAACAACAAAAAAAACCCCAAATATCTAGAGTTCCAGGAGGCCATGTGGTGGTGTCCACATTATAGTACACAAGGACCCAGGTTCCAGCAAGGTGTGTGTGTGTGGGGGGGAGGTCATGAGTGGTTAAATAGGGTTACAGGTGTCTGTCTCCTCCTTCCATCTCAATGTCTCTGTCTTTAATAATAAATAAAATACAAACACACACACACACACACACACACACACATTAATATCAGGAGTTCCAATAGAGAAATGAGAAACTACACCCAAGTCCAGTTATAAGAAAGAAAACTTTTCAAGGACAGAGAAGTAGATGAAAGATATCCTCCGTGCAGTAAATACTCAGTAGGTTCTGTATTTAAACTAAATTGTATCTAGCTGGAATGTACCCTTGTGTGGCAATTCTAGGCAGCAATCGGCTGTGCTAGATTTAATTTGCTAAGCAACATTTGGGTTTACCTATTAGTATGGAACTCTGTTCCCAAGTGTTTACCTCAAGGGAAATTATCAAAGAATGTCACATGTGAACAGTTACAGATATGGTTATTACAGTTCTGTTAATGAAGAGGGGAAGTAGAGGCAGTGTGGACCTAACTGTGGTGGAAGCACTTAAAAGTGACACGGATAAGGGGGCCAGACATTAGAGCAGTGAGTTAAGCACACCTCATGCAAAGCTCAAGGAACAGTTTAAGAATCTCAGTTCAAGCCCGGCTCCTACCTGCAGGGGGGTCGCTTCACAAGCAGTGAAGCAGGTCTGCAGGTGTCTATCTTTCCCCCCTCTCTGTCTCCCCTACTCTCTCAATTTCTCTCTGTCCTATCCAACAACAACAGCAATAGTAACAATAATAATAACAACAACAAGGTCAATAAAAGGGGAAATAGAGCCTCTAGGAGCAGTGGATTTGTAGTGCAGGCACTGAGCCCCAGCAATAACCCTGGAGGCAAAAAAATAAAAATAAAATAAAATAAAAAATAAGTTACATGGGTAGATTAAAAAACAGTATTAAGTAAAACATAAGTAGGAAAGATAATGGGACCTAAACTCCAGTGTTATTTGTAGAAATTAATATTGCATGCAAGCAAACTACATATTTGATGGTAACACATTAAAATAATGGCCAAGGTGAGGGAAATATGAGAATAAATGGAGGAAAGCATAAATAAATAAAACAAGAAAAGTGTCTTCTGTCGACCAATAATGGTAATAGACCATGATCAGAGGGCAGTGTAATTGAGCTAATATTGGGAAAATTAGGTTAACAAAAAAAATATTTTAAAACGTGAACTTGTTCAGACAAGGAAAATGTGTGTGTGTGTGTGTGTGTGTGTGTGTGTGTGTGTGTGTGTGTGTAACAAATACCTTTACATACCTTTATAGAATTGTGTCACTGGGGGCTGGGTGGTGGTGCCCCTGGTTAAGCACACACATTACAGTGCATAAGGGTCCGAGCCGAGTTCAAGCCCCATGTCTCCACCTGCAGGAGGAAATCTTCATAAGCAGTAAAACAGTGTTACAGGTATCTCTGCCCCTTCCTCCTCCCCTCCCCCTTTCCTTTCAATTTCTCATTATCTTTATCTAAAATAAATAATAATAAACATGTTTTAAAATATAAAAACACCTCTGGAGTTCTGGTGCATAGGGTCTTTCCTTTACAAGATGTATTTTATTTATTACATATGAGAGTGTCTTTCACATGAAGCAGGGAGAAAGAGAGAGAGAGCGAGAAAGAGACGACAAATCCAGTCCATGAAGTGTCAGGGATCGAACAGGCGAACCGGGAACCTCAGACATAAAAGTGTGGTGCTCTGTTAGAAAACCCATTTCCCTGGCCCCTAGAAGACTCTCTACCAAGAATCATCTATCACAGATGTATCTTGGTTAGTGTAGTTCTTTCCAATAACAGCCCTATCCACTGCAACATCTCAGCAAACATGAAGGCAGATGCAACTCACCATGGAGTTGTTCCAGGGGTCTGAGGGGGTATAGATTCATATAAGATCAGTAGCCCAAAATTCCACAGTCAACAGCCCTTCCCCTGGGCAACAAGCTCCTTTCCGTTGGAAAGAATTTTAGAGGTTCTCCTTGTCAGATTATGAATGGAGTTGCCCAGACGGAGAAGTGATCACCAGCTGAAAGGATATTCCTGTGGAGACCTTTACTTTTCATGCGCAGAGTAAAGCATTCTCAGATAGTATCTACATTTGTATCTTTAGTGCTTGTCTTCTGAGGTTTCTTTTGTTCCTTTTCAAAAGCCCAGAGCTGGAAGCTCTCTCCTGCCCTCAATTAGGATGGCCTGAAAAAGAAACCTGTCAAAACCCTAGGATTAGCCTGCTCCCCTAGGAGCATTGGGAATGGGCTCCCCCTCTTTTTTTTTTTTCAAGGCTGATAGGCAATGGTGACATCTAAGATCAGCAATTCTTTTCCCTATTTAGACGCTGACGTGGGTATCCTCTCCTCTTGTACAGACACATGCCCTGCCACCGGCATGCATGATTTATGGTGACAGGGGCAAGGTAGAAACATTCTGAACCACATGCTCTGCCTTTTTCCCCTCCCCTTCTTGCAACCTACTGTCTCCTTGAGAACCGGAGGCCAGTCCTCCTGGTGCATATGCTCTCCTGGCAGTAATTTATCAAGTTCACCTTTTTTTCAAAGATGAAGGAATGATTGTCACCTGACAGAGCAAGCTAATAGAAGCATTTTGTAGCAATTCCTTGAAACTTAGTGGCTGTTTGACTTGGGGTAAGCTGTGTATTCTCCAATGTTGCTTATCTCTACAAAGAGAATTGTGAGAGGCTTCAAAACGCAGGGCTCCTTTGCGACGTCATGGGAAGAACCTGCAGACATCATGCTGAGTGAGACAAGCTGGAATGACAAGCAGCAAACAACCTCACTTATGAGTAGAATTTAAGAATAAAAGACAGTAAGGGTTCCGGAGTCAGGGGATAGCGTGGCACACCTGGAAGGATCCCCAGCTCCCACCTGCAGGGGAGTCACTTTACAAGTGGTGAAGCAGGTCTGCGGGTGTCTGTCTTTCTCCCCTTCTCTCTGTCTTCCCCTCCTCTCTCCTCTCTTTCTTTTTGTCCTGTCCAACAACAATGACATCAATAACTACAACAATTTTAAACAACAAGGGCAACAAAAGGGAATAAATAAATAAATAAATATAAAAAAAAGAAGTTGGACAATATATAGTAGGTCCAGGACACAGCTCAGCCAGTAGGCACTCACCTTCCCCAACATCAGGTGCAGAGCTCAGGCCTCAGTACCTAGCGCAGCAACCAAACTACTTCCATGGTGGTTAAGCAGTGCTGTGGTGTATCTCCTCCCTCTTTGTCTCTCTCTCTCAAAATATATAAAGCTGAATTGAGAGTTCTATCAATAGTTTTGCATATATACAAGGCCTTTGGTTAATTCCCCAGAACATCATATAAATAAATGAATAAGTAAAGTATTCTATTTTGTAGCCAAGTGCATAGCACTTAGCTTTTTATTATATATATATATATATATATATATATATATATATATATATATATATATATATGATAGATAGATATAGATATCTATCTATCTATCTATCTATATATGGATAAGAACATCCAGAAATAGAGAAGAAAGTGAGACATAGAGAGGATAGAGAGGGTCCAGGCAGTGGCACACCTGGTTAAGTGCACAGATTAAAGTGGGCAAGGGCCCAGGTTCAAGACCCCAGTCCTCACCTGCAAAGAAGAAAGTTTAATGAGTGATGAATCAGGGCTGCAGGTGCCTCTCTGTCTCTCTCCCTCTTTATCTCACCCTCCCTTCCTAATTCTTTCTTTCACTATACAATAATAAATAAATAAAAAGAAATAAAAGAGAAAGAGAGATACCGAGAGACACCTGCAGCCCTGCTTCATCATGAGTGGATGCTTTTTCCCTGCTGATGGGGACCAGGGCTTGAACCTGGGTCCTTGCACATTATAATATGTGCTCTCAACCAGGTGAACCCCCCACCAGGCCCCTGAGAATATTTTTGACTTTTCTTCATGTTCACCCATTTATTCACTTTATAGTCAATAAGTGTTATCACTTGACTTGTGTTTAGAATATTTGTACACTGAACTACCAGTGGTCAAGAGACCAGGAGCTGACTGGGATGACCTGAAGTAGAATCATAACTTCACATCACAGTGTATGGCATTAGGAACTGTGTAGCTTCCCTATAAAAATACATGTATTTTATTCTTGTATTGCAAGGCTAACGGCTTACATCACAGCTGTGAGCTCACAGGTACAGTCTACTGTCTCCTCATGACAGGTGTCTGCAGACGATTTCACCCACATGTTACATCCTCTTCAACCATCTTCCTCCAAGCCCCTGTACCTTCTCCATCTCCATTTCCTTCTCTCCTTCCCTCAAGTCCTTTACTTTGGTGTTCAACGTCCTTGAGCCTCAGATCCATCTTATAAAAAGTTGTGAATACCATTTCCAGCAACTTATAAACACCTGGTAGAGGCCTGGAACATGCTGGTGGAGGGGGGCCTAGGTGGATGGGGGTGTGAGGGGTAGAATGTTACAGGGAAAATTGAGAATCGTGACTCATGTACCAACTACTGTATTTTACTGTCAACTATAGACCATTAATCATATATATATATATATATATATATATATATATATATATATATATTACACTTAATAGATAATAATTGTTGTCACTGCTACAACTACTGCTATACAGTTGATTTCTTTTTTTACTTCTTTATTATTTTTTAATTTTTACTTAAAAAAAGGAAACACTGACAAAAAACATAGGATAAGATGGTTACAACTCCACATAATTCCCACCACCAGAACTCCATCTCCCATCCCCTCATAGCTTTCCTATTCTTTATCCTACTGGGAGTATGGACCCAGGGTCATTATGAGGTGCAGAAGGTGGAAGGTCTGGCTTCTGTAGTTGCTTTCCCACTGAACATGGGTGTTGGCAGGTTGATCCATACTCCCAGCCTGTCTTTCTCTTTCCTTAGTGGGGCAGGGCTCTGGGGAAGTGGGACTCCAGGACACATTGGTGGGGTCATCTGCCCAGGGAAGTCTGGTTGGCATCATGCTAGCATCTGGAACATGGTGGCTGAAAAGAGAGTTAACATATAAAGCAAAACAAGTTGTTGACTATTCATGAACCTAAAGTCTAGAATAGTGCAGATGACAATTTGGGGTCTCCGTTTTACAGATAGCTAGTAGGCATATTTTACATATATTCCAAAGGGCCCATGACTATAGTAGTTTTTTTCCTAAGCCTGACCTCTGATACGAAGGTGGATCCAAGTTATTGTCTGGGGAGATGATGTCATGGCTGGGTAAAAGGGCTAAAAATCATCTTGGATGGAGGTAGAAGAAATCATGTTAAGTGAAATAAGTCAGAAACAGAAGGATGAATATGGGATGATCTCACTCTTAGGCAGAAGTTTTAAAACAAGATCAGAAAAGAAAACACAATTAGAACTTGAACTGAAGTTGGTGTATTGCACCAAAGTAAAAGACTCTGGAGGTGTGTAGGGGGAGAGTACAGGTCCAAAAAGGATGACAGAGGACCTAGAGGGGATTGTATTGTTATGTGGAAAACTGGGAAATGCTATGCATGTACAAACTTTTATATTTATTGCCGAATGTAAAACATTAATCTCCCAATAAAGAAATTAAAAAAAAAAAAACAGGGCTAGAAAGCTGAATTGGGGAAGAGAGTAGCTCCCAAATATGGGAAAAGTGTATAAATATTGTTGACTGTTAACCCCATCGATTTGATCTGGGGCCCATATTCAGCTTAGGAGCCTTTGTGACCTCTGCATCCCTGTAGATCTGAGCTCACATTCTGTTGTTTTCTTAATACTTCCAAGTACCTAGCAGAACTTACCTCATACCAAACATCTGCTTGTATTATATAATAATGATGTTTCTCCATAAACTTTCTATTTGTCTCATTCAGCTTGTTTTCAGCAACTATTTATTCTGAGTTCTGTAGGTAGGAGAAACAATGAAAGCAGATGAACTGTTCTCAAAGTACTCATGTCTGAGCCTTGAATCAGAAGACATAGCTGTCACTTAAGAGAATAAAAACAGGAAGAGCCCTTCTGAGTGTCCTCATTTTCACTTTGATGTGCCACAGATAAAAAAAAAAAAAAAAAAAAAAAAAAGAGCTGACACTCCTAAAATATGAAGACACCATATTGTTGTCACTCTGCATCCTGGAACATCTGATCCCCCTCCTGCTGCCCGGGCTGGTGAAGTCTTTGAAGTTAGAAAAATATCAGTGCCTGCTCTTCCAGTGCTGATAATTAAGAAAGACTCAGTGTGGCAAATCAAAGGAGACAGGCTACCTAGTATCTTTATTCCATTCCTTGGGATGGGGATGGGGGCAGGGGAGCCAGGTAGGAAAGCAAGCTCAGACTTGTGATTCATAAAGGTTCTGCTTTTTGGGAGAGAAAAAAAAAAAAAAAGACCAACAACTTCTACCTCATGAGTCTGTTTTTTCGTCCCCTGTTCATTTTTTTTTTCTCTTTGTGGTTTCTGATCTTTTAGTTTTTCTTGCTTGATATTGGGTTCTCTTCTAAGAAAGGGGAGAAATATCATCCTTAAAAAAAAAATACCTGGAACATGATGGCAGAGGAGGACCTAGTGGGGGTTGAATTGTTATTTGGAAAGCTGGAAAATATTACACATGTATAAGCTATTGTATTTTACTGTCAACTGTAAACCATTAGTCCCATAATAAATTACCCCTCCTCTGTTAGACTTTATCATTGGTCTTCCAGTAGCGGTTTTGAGGGTGTATTTAGGCAATTCTTCTTTGCCATAAGCAACTGTTGTTATGTCTTGAATGTAAAACAGGTTGTAATTTTAAGGCTTCATTCAAATCTAAGTAGGAGACATGTGGGGTATAAAGGTTTATGGGTCTAAATGGGCAAATAATAAATGTTGAGTCACAGAGACCTTGTGTTCCAGCTAGTTGGTTCCAATAACCTGTCACAATACATTTTAGAATATTCATCTCGGTAATACCTTCACAAATATAAATTCATCTGTAATTGGAAAGGCATTAGAAAGCATCTGGCCATGTTCCTTTCTTTACAATAAATAATTGGGGTCTCTGAATTCAACTGTGACTGATTTGTTATTATGTCATCAACACCAAAAAATGGGTGACAGACATCTCTGAATGATGATGATTATACTGGTGATTATATTGAAAATGCAAACATGTTAACTGTGGAGATGTAGCTGTCTTCGGTGGAATTTCCCTGGTGTTCTCTTTCTGGTTTCTGGCCCGTGTCTTTTGACTTTACTATCACTTAGATAGAAAGATGCAAGACACATTAAAGAATGGACTACAAAAACTCAATTTCAGAGTCCTCCTTCACCTAGGTTGACAAACAACAGTAAACCATATGTCCTGTTTTCAAAATAAAAGCTTTGAAAAAATGTCAAAATTGCAATCTTCAGATTTGGTATTACTCGGAGGAGGATGCCATCCAAGGAAACAAGTTTTAAAAACAATTATTGAACACTCACTATATAAGACTGAACGGATCAAACTATTTTCACAATGTCTTGCTTCAAGATTTAGGATTAGCAAAAGGAAAGAAAAAGCTCATAGGACATAAAATGGAAATGGCTCATGGCTATGCGATGTCATTCTGCTCCAGGAGAGAAAAGACTGGGTGGATGTCAGTGAGGAAGGAAATAGGAAAAGAGAAATAATATTGGAATTAATAAGATCCCAGGAACGTGTATGCAGACAAATGCAGTGACTTAACATGTGGTCTTACTTGTTTGTGTCTCATATAATACTTGAATGTGTTTAATCTTGAAAGAGGGATGATTGAAGAATTCCAGACATGAAATAGATTCCAGGCCTTCATGGTCTATATTTTTTTCATATTTAGTAAGGGAAAGAATGTCAGATCTGTCTTAAGGGAAACCTTGGCCCAGGAAAGCCAGATAATGGTAGTGGATGTAAACCTTCTATGACATAGAAAGTTTCTTTTTTTAATTTCAAAAAACTATATTTATTTATTGAATAGAGACAGCCATAAATTGAGAGGGAAGGGTGTAATAGAGAAGAAGAGAGATACAGAGACACCTGAAACACTGCTTCACCACTCATAAAGCTTTTCCCCCTGCAGGTAGAAGCCAGGAGCTAGAATCCTAAGCATTCTTCTACTTCTACTTCTACTTCTTCTTCTTCCTCTTCCTCTTCTTGTTGTTGTTGTTGTTGTTCTTCTTCTTCTTCTTCTTCTTCTTCTTCTTCTTCTTCTTCTTCTTCTTCTTCTTCCCCTTCTTCCCCTTCTTCTTCTTCTTCTTCTTCTTCTTCTTCTTCTTCTTCTTCTTCTTCTTCTTCTTCTTCTTCTTCTTCTTCTTCCCCTTCCCCTTCCCCTTCCCCTCCTTCCCCTTCTTCTTCTTCTTCTTCTTCTTCTTCTTCTTCTTCTTCTTCTTCTTCTTCTTCTTCTTCTTCTTCTTCTTCTTCTTCTTCTTCTTCTTCTTCTTCTTTCCCCTCTTAGTTTCCAGTAAACCCTTTAAGCAAAAACTAGAATCAATATGTCCAGGGTGCTAAAATAATGTCCAGCTCAAACTTTACCAAGTTACCAAGCTCTGAAGATAAAAGATTACAGTTTAACCCCACCAATGTGTCTTGGAGTTCTGCTTCCCCAGAGCCCTTCCTGACTAGGGAAAGAGAGAGACAGGCTGGGAGTAGGGATCAACCTGCCAACGCCCATGTTCAGCGGGGAAGCAATTACAGAAGCCAGACCTTCCACCTTCTGCATCTCACAATGACCCTGGGTCCATGCTCCCAGAGGGTTAAAGAATAGGAAAGCTATCAGGGGAGGGGATGGGATATGGATGTCTGGTGGTGCAAATTGTGCAAAGTTGTACCCCTCTTATCCTATGGTTTTGTCAATGTTTCCTTTTTATAAATAAAAACAATTATAAAACACATTATAGTTTAACCCCTCAAGCATGGGACTTCCTAGAAAGTGACTGAAGACAGGAAACAGTAATACCTGTTATGCTGGATATAAGGCCTGAAAAATAAAAGTTATAAACATTTATTATTTGCTTCCAACGACTATTGTAAGAGGAAAGCTGCTTTTGCCTTTTCCAAAGAGACTAGAAGGGGAAGAACATGTTAGAGCAGGGTTGGGCCATGGATACCAGTTAAGAGAGTGGAATCAAGTTCAGCCTTTTGTCTCTCCCAGCAGGATGGAAGCTTCAAGAATAGTGAAGTGGTGCTATAGGTATCTCTGTCTGTTTGTTCTCTCTCCTTCTCAAGCACCCCATCCCCTTTCAATTTCTATCTCTATTGAAAAGAAAGAAAAAGTTCACTAGGGGCAGAAGATTGGTCATGCAGGTAGCAAGTCCCAGAAATAATCTTGTAGGAAGAGAGAGAGAGAGAGAGAGAGAGAGAGAGAGAAAAGAGAGAATGTGAATGGAGGGATAGCCCTCAAAGGGGGATAAACTTCTAACCACACAGTCATCCCAGGCTACTTTACATGTTGGCTTTCGTGCCTTCACTCTATCGCAGCTTTTCAAATAGATTGATTACAAAGTTGATCGAGACGAGGAAAATGATACAACATGTGCTTGGTTGTGTGAATCAATGATACACCCCTGCATTACAACAGCAATTAAAATGACTATGTTCGAGCACCCTGTAAATCTTTCAAGGCCAGGTGCAGCTGCCGGACCACTCCTAATGTGTTTGAAATCAGCTGTGGAGAAATCAAGCCAGTCAGAGCGGGTTTCTCTCCCAGGAGCTTCTCCATTGCTACTCTTTGCTCTTAGAAGTGTTTGCGATTTCTGAGAACTTTAATCTAAGCCTCACAAAGGCCCCTAAACGTGCTGCATCTCCCAACCCTTTCTGACGATGAATCTAAGCACCAGAGGAAGATGCTTACTACCCAGGAGAAGGTGAAGCGCTTGGATATGATCAAAGATGGCAAGAAAATCAATTATGCTCGACTTGAATGAGTCTACCACTCACTCTATCAGTAAAGATGAAAAGAACATTCATGAAAAGGCTACAGTCCCTTTCAACAAGGAAGGAAGGCTAAAGAGGTGTTGTTTTGTTTCTAGAGGGCTCTTGTAATGTTAAAAAAAAAACTATATCTAGAAGGTTCTATGTTCTAACTATGCAAATATTTGATTTATGAATAGAAAAATCCTACTTTGAAGAAAGTCACTTATGGTGTTCATGTCTGGACCTGATTAACCACAACAAAGGAGGACAACTGTGAAACAGTCACTGAAGTGCAATGTTCATTAACATGGTGTTAGTTCATTATTGCACATGATAGATTTCAGAGCTGCTAAATCGGCAAATCTTAAAATGTCTTCTTATTTATCATTATCATTATTATTATTTATTTTGCTGGGACTCTGTGCCAACACTACAAATCCACTGCTCTGAGTGGTCATATTTTCCATTTTATTGGATAGGACAGATACATTGAGAGGAATATAAAGAGGGAGAGAGAGAGACACCTGCAGAATCGCTTCACGACTTGTGAAGCATTCATTCCTCTGCAGTTGAGGAACACGGGCTTGAACCTGGATCCTTGTGCAGTCCTTGTGCTTAGTACTATGTATGTTTAACCGAGTGTGCCATCATCCACTCCCAGCAAATCTTAAAAGTCTTTATCTGAAATATTCCAGCCTTTAGGTTCATGATTAACCAACAATTTGTATGACTTTATATGTTAACTCTTTTTCAACCACCCAGTTCCAGATGCTACCAGGATGCCAACTGGACTTCCCTGGGCAGACGACCACACCAGTGTGTCCTAGAATCCTGCCTCTCTAGAGCCCCACCCCACCAGGGAAAGAGAGATAGGCTGGGCGTATGGATCTACCTGCCAATGCCCATGTTCAGTGGGGAAGCAATTACACTTTCTGTTCCTCATAATGACCCTGGGTCCATACTCCCAGGAGATTAAAGAATAGGAAAGCTGTCAGGGGAGGGGATGGGATACGGAGCTCTGGTGATCCCAATTGTACCCCTCTTATCCCATGGTCTTGTCAGTGTTTCCATTTTATAAATAAATAAGTAAATAAAAGTTTTCACCCCAATGGGGAAATAAAAATGCATGTGAGAGCAGATGTCCTGCAGTGACCACTCCATAGTCAACACACGTATCTAATCACTCTGGTCTATGCCCAAAATGAATATTAATTTGTTGATAACTAAGTACAACTCTGTGAAAATGAAGAGGCTACAGGAAAATCGCATAGACTTGTAAAATTGTAGCCTGTTTGGGGAACAGGTTTGTGGGGGAGGCAAGCAGAAGCATAAACACACATAGATCACTCAGATTATTATGTGCAATGACCCAAGTTTAAGACTTCAGGGGCCACCTGCAGGGGGCAAGATTCATGAGCAGTGAAGCAGTGCAGCAGGTCTCTCACTCTCTCTGTGTCTCTCTATCTCTCTGTTTCTACCTCCACCTCCCTCTCCGCTGCAATTGCTCTCTGTCTCTACCCATGAGAAAATAAAAAGGGGCAAAAAATGTCACTCAAAGTGATGTAATTGTGTAGTCAGCAAGCCCAACAATGATCTCTGGAGGCATAGCTATGAAATAAGAGCCTTTTCACAGTCTTCGCCCTACAAACTAGGAAAAACAACAACACAAAAATCACCTGAAAACTCAACAAAGCACAGCTAGACTTCTTCAGAAACTCACTAAGACACAGATGAGTATACACTGTGGCCAGTTGGTGCAAAAGGGAGTGAGAAGGAGATTCTTGAAGTGCAAGGAGCCGTACTTGGTGAGAACTGGCTCTGAATTGGAAGCAAAACAGCTTCCACTTGAACAGGAGAGGGAGAAGGTCCCGGACAGCATTCCAGCTCCTCACTGGAGCTCTCTCTCACACACCAGTGTCTATCAAACCAGTACTTGGCAGAATCTAGATGGTTTCTTTATTTAACCTCCAGTCAGTGGGGTACAGTGCTGGCAGGCAATATGAATCCACTGTTCCTGGTTAACTTTTTTTTTTTCCCTTTTTTATATTTTATTCAGTAACAGAGAAATTGAGAAAAGGAGAAAGGTAGAGAGGAAGTGAGAGACAGCTCCAAAGCTTTGCTCCTGCAGGTGGAGACTGGAGACTCAAACCCAGGTCCCTGAGCACAGTAACCTGTGTGTTCAACCAGGCATACCACCAAACCAGCCTCGCTTTATATCTTTATAGAAATTCGAGATCAGTCACTTGTTGGATGTGTGATATGAGAATATCTTTTCCCAATTCTTTGGTTGCTAGTTTATCCAGGTGTGTGGCTTACTTTTGTTGTGGAGAAGTTTTCTTTTTTTTTTTTTAGTTTGATGTAGTCTCCTTTATTTAATTCTATTTTCTTTTTTTAATTTTTAATATTTATTTGTTCACTTTTGTTGCCCTTGTTGTTTTATTGTTGTAGTTATTATTGTTGTCGTTGTTGGATAGGACACAGAGAAATGAAGAGAGGAAGGGAAGACAGAGAGAGGGAGAGAAAGATAGACACCCGCAGACCTGCTTCACCTTCACCACTTGTGAAGCGACTCCCCTGCAGGTGGGGAGCCGGGGGCTGGAACCGGGATCCTTATGCTGGTCCTTGCGCTTTGAGCCACGTGCGCTTAACCAGCTGTGCTACCACCTGACTCCCGATTTAATCCTATTTTCATTTCCCTTTCCCATGGAACTGAATGTCCTAGTGCATCTTTGATGGTAAGGTCCCACAGTGTTTTGTGTATGTTTTGATATGCATTTTATAGTTTCAGATCTAACGTTCCGATCTTTGGTCAATTGTGAGCTCATTTTTGTACATGGTATTACCCAGTAGTCTGGTTTCATTTTTTCTACATGTAACTGTCCAGTCAACTCAGTTGCATGTATGGAAAAGTCTTCCTCCTTCTATTGAATGATTTGGTCCATTTGTCATCTAGCAGGTGACTGTGTTGGTTTCTTTCCAGATTGTGTTCCATCATTCAAAGTCTCCATTCTTGTCCCCAAACAACACAGTTTTCACTGTGATTATAGTATGAACTGAAACTGGGGAGGTCTGCAGGGGGTCACTTCACCAGTGGTGAAGCAGGTGTGCAGGTGTCTACCTTTCTCTCTCTGTCTCTCTCCTCTTCTACTCTCAATTCTCTCTATCTGCACCGAAGTAAAAATCTCTGGGTGGAGGGTGGAGGGTGTAGGCACATGTTCAGCTTCACTGTTGGGGCAGGGGGCACAGACCTTTGGTAGTGGGCACGGTGTTAATATACACTCCTATTAACATATAATCTCACACATAACTATTTGATTAATATGAGAGAGGGGAAAATGGATTGAATGTCTCAAACATTTTGATGTGTAGACCGCAGGCTGAGTATATGTTCCCTCGACCTAAGCACTTAAAACTTCGATAATAGAGAGTTGGGCAGTGGTACAGCGGGTTAAGCACATGTGGCACAAAGCAAAAGGACCGGTGTCATGATCCCAGTTCAAGCCCCCGGCTCCCCACTTGTAGGAGAATCGCTTCACAAGCGGTGAAGCAGGTCTGCTGTCTTTCTTTTCCCCTCTGTCTTCCCCTCCTCTCTCCATTTCTCTCTGTCCTATCCAGTAACAACAACATCAATAACCACAGGAATGTTAAACAACAGGGGCAACAAAAGGGAAAATAAATAAATATAATTTTTTTTAAAAAACTTTGATATTGGTATTCAAATTGAATTTTAACAGTGGTCTTAAATTGTTAATACATTTTTAATAATGACTTGTTCTTTGAAATATAAACTCTCCTAAAACCATAGACCAGGGAGAATAGAAAGGACTGGTGGCTTTACTTTATACGATACAGCTTTATGTAAGTAGCATAAAAGGGCGTAAATTATGGTGAGGTCATATATGATACAACATATCCCAACAGTGGGATTTTCAAAGTTAAATCAATTGACAAATAATCTGATTATAGCAGTAACTATCTATTGCCTTCTTAAACCCTAAGGCAGCAGGAACCTTCCTTTTTCTCTATAAAGCCCATATTTCTCCTAGGCCAGGAACCTCTAGGGTGGGGCTCACTTTCCTGCATGCTTCTCTCAGTTCATTACCAACTGATACTGCATCTGCTGATCCCAACCTAAGGAGTGTAACCAGTACCACCTCAGCTTGCTTCACTTCGGACTGTGTCCAGAGATGTCTGGTGTGGACACCAGCTTCATTATTGTGCCATCAGGTTCCAGATGATACCATAATGCCAACCTGACAACAATAATAACTACAACAATAAAACAAGGGCAACAAAAGAGAATAAATAAATAAATAAATAAATATAAAAAAGAGCAGGTAGGAAGAACACAGTACTTTCCACATTTCCCTCTTACAGATACACCCAAGAACCAAATGTTGAACATCAGTGAGTCTCTCAGATTCAAGAACACATCAATTTTCACTTGTTGTTTCAAGGAAGAAATTTCAAGATCTTGAAAAGAGAAAATTACAGATGAAAGAAGTCATCTAAAAGACCATTTTCTTGAAGTGTCTTAAAAATACAGCTGAACTGTTTTTGCAAATGCAGGCATACTTTTAAGGACACACGATTTCTTCAGTTTCTGAGAGTGAGTAGCAGAGTGAGTAATTCTAACAACACAGGGAATCAGAATAGTATAAACAGGGAGCCAGGCGGTAGTGCAGAGGGTTAAGCACATGTGGTGCCAAACATAAGGACCGGCGTAAGGATCCCGGTTCGAGCCCCCGGCTCACCACCTGCAGGGGAGTCGCTTCCCAGGCGGTGAAGCAGGTCTGCAGGTGTCTGCCTTTCTCTCCTCCTCTCTGTCTTCCCCTCCACTCTCCATTTCTCTCTGTCCTAATCTAACAAGGTTGACATCAATAACAACAATAATAACTACAACAATAAAACAACAAGGTCAACAAAAGGGAATAAATAAATATTAAAAAAAATAACAGCCTAAACATAGTTTATACTATTCCCAGTGTAAAATATATGGAAGTTTTATCATTTGTACACTGCTGGGAATCAAGATGAATTTTTGACTTACATTTTCAACAGAAATATAAGTCCAGGTACTAAGACAATCCTCTTTATTCAGATATGAAGGATATATATATATATATATATATATATATATACACATATATATATCAGGGAATTTAAATTTATATACATTAATATAATATTATATATATATATATATATATATATCAGTCAGGGTATTTAAATTCCCCCCTCAAATAACATCAATTTGCATGTCTCCCTAACAATTAAGACCAAGCTAACAATAGCATAACCACAAATGTGCAGAAACATGTTTTCTCCTCACAGCAGAGGAATTTCAAAATTGAGGTAAGACAAATACATCCACGGCACCAAGTGGAAATAAGATGCTTTGCTATCTTGCCTCCCAGAAGTTGTATAACTTGCAGTAATTGCAAGGTTATCATCACAGATAAGGGCTCAAGAATTTTAGCAGACCCAGACAATAAATCTTCAGTGGGGGGGGGGGGGGTCGTGGGTTGGGAGTAGAGAGTCTCCCTCCAGAAGGTCACAGCAAAGAAAATGTGACTGAGAACAGCTGCCAGCCCAGTGGATGGGCAGAGTCTAAACCCATTTCTGAGACTCTGACTTACCTTCCCAGTTGTATCCAGATGTGTCCCGGGGTTTAGACTCTCTAGTTTTCTCATCTTTACTTTCCTCATCTGAGTTCTAATCTGCCATGAGTTAGTGAATGGGATATATATATATATATATATATATATATATATATATATATATATATATATATATATATATGGAGAGAGAAAGAGAGAGAGGGAGAGGGAGAGGGAGGGGGAGAGGGAGGGGGAGGGGGAGGGGGGAGGGGGGAGGGGAGGGGGAGGGGGAGAGGGAGAGGGAGAGGGAGAGGGAGAGGAGACAGAGGGAGAGGGAGAGGGAGAGGGAGAGGGAGAGGGAGAGGGAGAGGGAGAGGAGACAGAGGGAGAGGGAGAGGGAGAGGGAGAGGGAGAGGGAGAGGGAGAGGGAGAGGGAGAGGGAGAGGGAGAGGAGACAGAGGGAGAGGGAGAGGGAGAGGGAGAGGGAGAGGGAGAGGGAGAGGGAGAGGGAGAGGAGACAGAGGGAGAGGGAGAGGGAGAGGGAGAGGGAGAGGGAGAGGAGACAGAGGGAGAGGGAGAGGGAGAGGGAGAGGGAGAGGGAGAGGGAGAGGAGACAGAGGGAGAGGGAGAGGGAGAGGGAGAGGGAGAGGGAGAGGGAGAGGGAGAGGGAGAGGGAGAGGGAGAGGGAGAGGGAGAGGGAGAGGGAGAGGGAGAGGGAGAGGGAGAGATGGAGAGAGAGACTGAGATACATTTTTTCAAGATTCTTTTCTTTGTTTTTGTGAGACAGACTAGGGTGCTGCCCATCTCTGGAGTACTGCAGAAGCAATTTAGGCTCTTACATAAAAGGCCTGTGCTCTGATGCTAAGTTATTTCACCTGCCCAGGAGACTTTTTAATTAGTTAATGTATTTATTAATTGCTGCCAGACTTATCACTAGGGCTCTATGCAGTACAAACCCACTGCTTTGGGAGGCCATTTTTTTTTCTCTTTCTATTTCATTTGATAGGACAGAGAGAATTTGAGAGGGCAAGGAGAAACAGAGAGAAAGAGAGACACCTGCAGACCTGCTTCGACTCGTGAAATGCCCCCCTTACAGGTAAGGGGCGGGGACATGAAGCCTGGTCCTTGCTAATGTTTGCACCACCAGCCAGCCACCACTCAGCAGACATATTTGTTTCTCTCATTTTGGAATTTGTATTTCTGAACATTAGACCTTAGGTTGAAAATCTTTGTTTTAAGACATAAGCCACATTCAGTGGAGATAGAAGTTGCACAATGGAGAGTCGGGCGGTAGGTTGGTGAATTAAGCATGCATGGCGCAAAGCACAAGGACCTGCGGAAGGATCCTGGTTTGAGCCCCCGGCTCCCCAATTGCAGGGGAGTTGCCTCACAAGCTGTGAAGCAGGTCTGCAGGTATCTATTTTTCTCTCCCCCTCTCTGTCTTCCCCTCCTGTCTCCATTTCTCTCTGTCCTGTCCAACAACAACAACAACAACAGTAATAATAACTACGACAATAAAAAACAACAAGGGCAACAAAAGGAAAATAAATACAAAAATATTAATAAAGAAGAAGTTGTACAATGGATAAATTTTACTTGGGAGCCATATATATGTGTCTCTAATGAAGTGAATGAATCTCTAAAACTAAAGGCTTCTGAACTGAATATATAAGCATTAGTAAATAATTTTAAATATATTACCTTTTCATTTTAAACTGCTTTAAAATATTTGAAAGGATTAACTCCCATTATCATACAGAACAATAATAATTGACTATGAGAATATATATACTTAGATAGATAGATAGATAGATAGGACAAAGATAAATGAAGAGAGGAGGGGAAGATGGAGAGGGGGAGAGAAAGACAGACACCTGCAGACCTGCTTCACCGCCTGTGAAGCGACTTCCCTGCAGGCAGGAAGCCGGGGACTTGAATCAGGATCCTTGAGCAGTTCCTCGCGCTTTGTACTGTGCATGCTTAACCTCGTATACCACAGTCCAACACACCAAGAAGTTTCTTTTAAATTATTCTTAGTATGTTTATCTCCATATATATCTGAAATAAAAAGAATAAAAAAGTAGCCTGGGTGGTGGCACACAAGGTTGCACACCCTATATTATGTACAGGGACCTTGGTTTAGGGCCCTGCTCTCCACCTGCAAGGTGAATAGTACACAAGTATGAAGCAGGATTGCAGGTCCCTCTCCCTCTCCCTCTCTAATAAAACATTTCTTGTCTTTGAACAAGAAATTGTTTGATTTCTCTTTTTTCCTCCCTTCCCACACAATTTCTTTCTGCCCTATCTGATAAAAGAAAGGAAAGAAATGGCCACAGGTGAGTGTAGATAGCATAATGGTTATGCAAAGAGTCTCTCATGCCTGAGCTCTGAAGTCCCAGGTGTTATCTCAGAGTTGAGCAGGAGAGAGAGAGAGAGAGAGAGAGAGAGAGAGAGAGAGAGAGCCAGGAGCCCAATTGGTAGCACACCTGACACAAAGTGCAAGGACCAGTGCAAGGATCCCTGTTGGAGCCCCCGGCTCCCCACCTGCAGGGGGGGGTTTTCACAAGATGTGAAGAAACCCCCTCTGTGTCTGTCTTTCTTTCCCCCTCTCTGATTTCTCCTCCTCTCTCAGTTCCTCTATGTCCTATCCAACAATAATAACAACAACAATAAGGGCAACAAAATGGGAACAAAGGCTACCATGAGTGGTGAATTTGTCATGCAGGCCACCAGGCCCCACAATAATGTTAATGGCAACAAAAAATTATGGTACTAAAACAAAAAACAACAATGTGAATTGGGGGGTGAGGTGCTGGCGCACCTGGCTACATGCACATATCACAGTGCTCAGGGACACAGGTTCAAGCCACTGGTCCCCACCTTCAGGGGGGAAGTCTCAAGTGGTGAAGCTGGGCTGCAGGTCTCTCTCTGTCTCTGTCTCTCTTTCTTTCTCCTTTTCCTCTCTCAATATCTATACTCAATAATAAGTAAATAGATTAAAAAGAAAAAAAGAAAAAAATAATTAACTTTGTACATACCTAAGATCCCAGTGACCACCCCCTACACACACACATACACACACACACACACACACACACACACACACACACACACACACACGTGAGAGAACCAAGACAGTATTGGATCCTCCCTTAGTGCTGTGACACTTCCATGTGCTGCCAGGACTTGAACCCAGGCCAACACATAGCAAGGTATGAGACTTACTGGGTCTAACCCTGACAGAGGTTTTAACTTTCACATTTACCTTGATCTTCAGGCATGTGAATTAGAAAGTTACCAGTAGGGGCTGGGTGGTAGCACACTAAGTGCAAAGACCAGCTCAAGGAATGGGGTATGACCTCCTGTGCCCCACCTACAGCAGGGGTACTTCACAAGTGGCGAAGCAGGTCTGCAAGTGACTGTCTTTCTTTCTCCTTCTATATCCCCCCATGCCCTCTCAGTTTCTCTCTGTCCTACACAATAAAATGGAAAAAAAGGCACCAGGAGCACTGGATTACTAGTTCTGAAACCAAGCCCCAGTGATAACCCTAGAGGTAAAGAGAACTAGATGATAGATGGATAGATAGATAGATGGATAGATGATAGATAGGTAGATATATAGATAGATAGATAGGTAGATAGATAGATGATAGGTAGATAGATAGGTAGATAGATAGATAGAAAGATCAATAGATGATAGGTAGATAGATAGGTAGATAGAAAGATCGATAGATGATAGATAGGTAGATAGGTAGATAGATAGATAGATAGATAGATAGATAGATAGATAGATGATAGATGATATAGGTAGATAGATAGACAGACAGACAGACAGACACAGACAGATGACAGAGAATATCATCGGAGTTAGGCATCTGGACATCTGCTAGCCCACAAACATCTGATTGTCCATCCAAGTCATGTTGGGAAGAGAAGAGTCTTGGCATCAAGGGCACGAATATTCTGGACTATGAAGTAAATCCAGTCTCCAACCACTTAATTTGTAGGATTCTGGCTTGCCTCAAACCTAACCCTTTCTTATAGCCCTTCAAATAATAATTTTAAAAAGCTGTTTATTTTCAAATGAGAAAAAATATAAGAAAGTAAGTTCTAGTGCCTTTTTTGGGTCTCCTAGGTTTATTTTTATTTTCTGCATCCTCTTTGCTTGGAAATTATTTTAACACCCATTCTTAGGATGATTCCACTCTTATCTTATGGAATACTAAACTGGGATGTGTGCTTTACACATGAGCTGATATGATAGTGTTTAAATCTGACAACACTTTCTCACACAAGAAAACATTCATAACTGTTTCCTATGCTCATGATTCATTCCAAATTCAGATATCAAATAGATTTTTCTTTGCACCTCTAGCTGTCAACTGCCTGTGCTGGCTTTCTTCTAAATTTAAAACCCAGTCGGGGGAATGAAGGAGATAACACCTCTTTTATTACAGTTTTGGGGAACAATAAAAAAAATCAGTTTGGATATTGGAATAGCCCAGGCATCACTTGGGGATATTTCACTCTGTGCTTGGAAAATTCCAGGCACTATTTTTCAAAGAAACAGATGTCAGCTAAACACAGCTGAAGATATGATGCCTTCCTGGTCACCAGCGAGTTTGCAGTTAACTCAATTGAATTGCTGAACCACAAATGAATAAGCACAGAGAAAGCTAATTGCCTGGAAAAGAGTGGTCCTGGTCTACTTGATTTATCACTGGCTCTTTAAACTTTCTGAAAGTGAGGCTTATCTGAAATCTACATTCTAGAAGAGAGATCAGACGGTCACTGAAATCCAAGCTCAGACTTAGCACTGTCTTCTAGTCGCCTATTCAAAGCCAGACAGTCAGGAAGCGAGAGAAAACTCGACAGAACCAAAGAAAACCTAGAATTCTGTGAAGCTCCTTTCATTTCACACAGAGAGGTCTAGTTTTGGTGCAGCCAGTATGGAAAGTGGTATGTCTGTTGCTTCAAACCTCAAAGTGGAAATGTCTAGTGACCCTATAAATCTCAGTCTTGATGTGAAGACAACAATTCAAAATCATATATCCAGATTGATAGCTCATCAAGTAAAGTGTATGTTTTACACTGTTTGTAGCCTAGTTATGAACCTTGGGGAACCACATGAATGCTACTGGAACCAGAGGAAGCATGAATACTCTTGGTGTCGATCCTTCTCTTTCTGTTTATTTTTCTTTATCTTTATCTGAGTGGAAAAGAACAAGTTGGACTGGAAGTGGTTAAATTGTGCATGGGTGAGACTTTGACTTAACAAAATTATATATATATATAATTTGATAGGATAGACAGAAATTGAGAAGAAAGGGGGTAAAGAAGGAGAGAGAGAGAGAGAGAGAGAGAGAGAGAGAGAGAGTGTGTCCTGATGCCCTGCCTCACCAGTTGTTAAGCTTTCCCTTTGCAGATGAGTGTTGGGGTCTTAAACTGGGTCCTTGCACATGGTAACAAGTGCACCTCACCAGGTGGGCTACAGCCTGGCCCCTGTATGATTTTATTTTTAAGCATTAACTGATTTAATAAGAAAAATAAGCTTCATTGCTATTGCCACTCATTCTGACAAAAGGGCATTGAATCTGGAATTTCAGGGCACCCTGCCGGTAAAGCAAGCTTTAACAGAGAGAGCTATCTCCCTGACCATTCTTGCAGGACTTTAGAGAAACTACCTGACTTGTTTGTGCCTCAGTTTCTCATAATAAAGAGAAGATGTGTCCAAAGTCAAAGAGATAACATGCCCTTACTGCATCTAGAGCCTGCCTTGCCCAGGTTCAAACCCAGTAGCACCAGGAGAAGTGCTGGCATTGTGGTTTTTTAATCCCCTCTTTATCTGAAAGATAGACACACACACACACACACACACACACACACACACACACACACCTGAAGAAAAGAGGATTATATTGTACCACATGTATAAAGGCACAGTTTAAGGGCCAGGCAGTAGCCCACCTGGTTAACTACACATGTTATCATGCACAAGGACCCAGGTTCAAATCCCTGACCCCTACCTGCAGGGGGGAAGCTTCACAAGCTTTGAAGCTTTTGCAGACCAGATGTTTCTCTCTCTCTCTCTCTCTCTTCATGTTCTCAATTTCTTTCTGCCTGCCCTATCAAATTAAATGAATAAAAGTTTTTTTTAATTAAAAAATAAAGTCACAATGAATAAATAAATGCCATGTTAATGTAAAACACTGAAAAAAAAAGTGAAAGGTGTTTTGGCCCAGCAAATATGTTTGAGGACAGGAACATACTTAGAAGAGAGAAGAAATGAATCTTAATAGTTAAGAATCAAAAGTAAAAAAAAACTATGGTCATTGGAAGGGTGAATCTTAAACCAAAAGAAAACAATTATTGGGTCCCTCCTGCTATGTCATCTTTCTCCCTCTATTTTTGTCTCTCTATCTGAAAAAGTTGGCTGGACACACACACAAACACACAGACACACACACACACACAGGAACACACAAACGCATGGACATACACAAACACAGTCACACACATGGACACACTCAGACACAGGGACACACACAGAGACATAGACATATAGACACACACAGACACAGACACACGCACATAGGGCCACATACATACAGACACACACCACACACACACACCACACACACCACACACACACACACACACACACACACACACTACTGGAAAGGGGATACCACAGTGCCACAGAGAGAGTGTGCTGAAGGAAAATCAATCTTTAGGGCAACGGGATACAGGCAGTGTGACAGTACTATCTTCTTTAATGTCTGCACAATGAAGCCTAACCACAGTTGCAAAAAGTCAGGTCCCTGGGGAGAGGAAGAATAAAAGATGTCACCTATTGGAAAAAGAAACAATGGGGTAAACTATACATAGTCAAGTAAATAATAACAGAAGCCATCCCATGCACCCTTCCTCTGAAATGCTGGATGAATTTTTAATACAATCTCCCCCTTCCTTTGGTGACATTTTAAAGAACGTTGGACACCTATAACCGGCACCTCTTCCAATTACTGCTTAGCTATGGATCAACTCTAATATGAGATGAATCAAGCCTTCAGGAAAGAAAAGTCATATGTACTAAAGGTCAACACAGTAACTCTTCTGTATTTAGTCTTTCCAAAAAAAAAAAATAAAATAAAATAGTCTTCAGATTAGTAGCCCTTCCCATTACAAGAAATACCCAACATAAATCTGAGTGGCAGAAAGGGCAGGAATATATATATTTGAATTTATTTTCTTTATAAGTCACAAACTAATTAAACTACTATATCAGTGATGTTGGAAAAGCCTGCCTGTCAGGACTAATACTCACAGGAGCAGCCATTCTTGAACTTCTGCAAGGTTGGAGCTACTGGCGATTAACTTCTGGGAGTATCCACAGTGACTATTTTAGGCCTGTGAACTCTCACACCTTCTCCATGTCAGTAGACACCCACATCAAACAAATGCTTTTCGCCAAAGGCTGTCAGAGTGCATTTCACTGGGTAGAAGTGTGGATTACAGCCACCAAGTGGTAATATTCTGAGCCTGCCAAAGGCCATGAGACTTTTCTGCCAGATAAGAGTCCTATCTGCATGAGACAGACATGATGTGGAAAGCAGAGGCCTTTCCGGTCCCAGAGGCCGTGCCTGAAACGGGCCTGTGGATATCCACACATCTGCAGTGGGAAATAAGGTGCCACATGTCGAAGTTTTCTGCCCAGGGAGAAGCAGTTAGAACATTTGCAAACAATCATTTGTTCGATGGGAAGGCAGATGTAGTATCGCTCACAGGTGACGGACGCAGACAGCTAGGAAGACCCACTTCACCTTTGGACTTGACCAAGATCCACTCAAGATTCGACTGCAGTACTCACAGGCTTTTATCTCTCTGACAAGCAAACCCGAGAGGTTTGCCAAAATAGAACTCCATTGCGGAGGGAAAGAAGCTCAAAAATTATACATTAATAACACCTTTATCCAGGGGCAGAAAATATTTTCGTCCACACACATCACGGACTGAGATCTTAGGTGATTAGAGGTGAGAGAGGCTAATAGTCTTTGGGATGCTTCTCCTGGGATACATTTGCATAATGAAGCCAACACAGGCTAACTCCACTCAGCAGTTCCTTGAGATCAGTGACTTGGAGATGTAACTGCTCCTTTTAATTCGCTAACTCAATTTCCTTGTGGAGGAGATGCTAGTGGCTCCTCTCACAACAGGGCCTGCGAATAATTCATGACCAGATTTGCCAATGAGGAAGAAGCCTAATTGGTCAAGATGGATGGTTTAATTAAGCCATCTTTTGGAAAATCTCGGTTTAATACACAGATAAAGATCACTATTGATAAAGATTTAGACATTGCTAGAGGTCATCTACTTAATCTGAATAACTAAGTCAAGATCTCTGTCCAGCTCTGGGTGTCCAGGGCCTGGACTTCTTCAGCAGGAAAGGATTTTTTCTGGAAGGTCTCCTCTACCAGGGAAAGAGGGCTACAGCTTTTGTTCAAATCCTTACTTTCAAATTTTTTATTATCTTTACTTATTGGGTAGACATAATCAGAAATGAAGAAGGGAGGAGGCTATACAGAGCAAAACTCAGGGGGTTAAGCACACGTGGCGCAAAGCACAAGGACTGGCTTAAAGATCTTGTTTGGGCCCCCAGCTCCCCACCTGCAGGGGAGTCGCTTCACAAGCAGAGAAGCAGGTCTGCAGGTGTCTGTCTTTCTCTCCCCCTCTGTCTTCCCCATCTCTTTCGATTTCTCTCTGTCCTATCCAACAACAACGACGACAATAACAAGAACAACACGGGCAACAGGGGCAATAAAAATGGGAAAAAATGGCCTCTAGGATCATTGGATTTGTAAGCATGCGGCCCCAGAGATAACCTGGAGGCAAAAAATAAATAAATAAAAAAGAGGGAAAGAGAGAGAAATAGCTGCAGCCCTGCTTCACCACTCGTAAACTTTTTCCTCATGTAGGGCATGACCAGGGGCTGCAACCTGGGTCTTTCTGCCGGGTGTGTGCCACCACCCGGCCCATCTTGTATTCATACTCCATCGTCTCAGAGACATTTTATTGAAAATTTATTTAAAAGGAGTCGGGCAATAGCGCAGCGGGTTAAGTGCACGTGGTGCAAAAGGCAAGGACCAATGTAAAGATTCTGGTTTGAGGTTTGAGCCCCGGCTCCCCACCTGCAGGGGAGTTGCTTCACAGGCAGTGAAGCAGGTCTGCAGGTGTCTGTCTTTCTCTCCCCCTCTGTCTTCTCCTCCTCTCTCCATTTCTCTCTGTCCTATCTAACAATGAAGACATCATCAACAACTATATATAACAATAAAAGGGCAACAAAAGGTAAAATAAATAAATAAAATAAAATAAAAAGAAAATTCACTTAAGTATTGAACCCAAGTTGGGAGAAATCTCTTGGCATTAAAGGTAAGAGTAAATTGAACACTTTTCTTTTATTGTTTTAGTTATGATTGATGTCGTTGTCCTTGGATAGGACAGAGAGAAATGGAGAGAGGAGGGGAAGACAGAGAGGGGGAGAGAAAGACAGACACCTGCAGACCTGCTTCACCATCTGTGAAGTGACTCCCCTGCAGGTGGGAAGCCAGGGGCTCGAACTGGGATCCTTACGCTAGACCTTGTGCTTTGTGCCACCTGCGCTTAACACGCTGTGCTACTGCCCGACTCCCTGAGAACACTTTTCTTTAAATGGCTTGCCAGATGAGGAGAATTTATTCTTCTGCAGTTAAGACACTGTGTGAATTTCTCTGACTGTGTTGTAAGTGCGTTTGATGCAGGAGAAGGGAAGGAACACAGGGTCTTATGTGTGTGCATATACTTCATTTTTGGCTATTGACATTTTATATGTGATTAATAATGGATGATAAGATTGTAATATTACAGTGTATGGTTGCAAACCACACTCTGTATGCCCACCCTCCCGCCTCCTAAAGATAACCACCAGTGTTCTCACTAGAATGTAGAAACAGTTTGTTCAGCTCTCCATATTCTATACATGAGAAGTAAAACCATCTGTGGGGTCAGGTGGTGGCGCACCAGGAAATGTTTTATTAGTTTTTAACTAATATTTTTATTTTTTTAACCAGAGCACTGCTCAGCTCTGGCTTATGGTGGTGCAGGAGATTGAACCTGGGACTTGATGGAGCCTCAAATATGAGAGTATGTTTGCATAACCATTATGCTATCTCCCCCCACCCGTGGTGGTGCACCAGATGAAGTGCATTTGGTACTAAGCACAAGGACCCACTCAAGGATCTGGGTTGGAGCCCCCACTTCCCACCTGCAGGGTGGGGGTCATGCATTACAAGCTGTGGAGAAAGCAGGGTGGGGGTCATGCATTACAAGCTGTGGAGAAAGTCTGCAGGTGTCTATATTTCTATCTCCCTCACCCTTTTCACTTTCTCTCTGTCTCTATTCAGTAATAATTAATTAAAATATCTGGCAGTTCTCTTTCACTTCTTCACGAATTTTACTAAGCACAATCACCTCCAATTCTATCCATTTTGTAACAAAGGATATGATATCGTCTTCTCTGATGGATGAATCATATTCTTTACTTTTCTTTTCTCTTTTTCTTCTTTTTTTTTTTTTATCACTAGGGCTTCATCACTTTGGATCAACTTTACTAGACAGAAAGAGAGAGAAAATACAAATTCAACTTATCTGGAGGAATGAATGGTCTTTCCACGGTATTAGGAAAATAAAACAATTAAATATGAAATATGTGGCCTAGATATTCAACTTGGGGAGGAAAGCAAGAAAATAACTAAAGAATAGAGGGGAGATAAAGAGGAGAGAGAGAGAGAGAAAGAGAGAGAGAGAAAGAGGAGAGGAGAGGAGAGGAGAGGAGAGGAGAGGAGAGGAGAGGAGAGGAGAGGAGAGGAGAGGAGAGGAGAGAGAGGATGATAGCTTTAATGAGGAATGAGTAGTCTGAAAGCCAGGGAAAATAATTGGAAATGACCAAAGAAAAGCTGGCTGATTTAGATCAGGAAATAGTCAACCATTTCAGATTGTAAAAACTAACTGCATTGGCTGTGCAGTAATACAGCTTAGTGCAAGCGCGGGGAGCTGCTGTCAGGCTCAACCCCCCCCCCCACACACACACACACTACCTGTTGAGGTTAACAAGGCAGGCTGAAGCATCTGAAGAGAATTAGGAGAGAGAAAAGATGACGATTGTAACTCACTTTTTCAGAAGTTTCCAGTTTGACCACTAAAAACCATGCACACTGGGACATGTGAAAATATCCCAACAGGGAAATGGTGAAAATGTTATTATTATAACTCTGACATTGGAGTGTTTGAATTCCCTACTGTATAGTGATTTTAACCAATCCGTTATGCATTCTATTTCTCTTATGTTATGTAAATACTATTTAAGCTCCTAAATAAAGAACATGTATCTCATTATGACTTATATAAGAATTTATGTGGATGTGATTGTGTACATGTACATACATATTTCTATTAAGGAAATGCAATGATCTCTATATTACTCATTGCCACTTCATTTTACATAAGCCAGAAATGTAATTAAGCCCCAGCATCCTTCTCATCTTATCTCTGTGTCTAATCACTAATCATTATATTTGTATAAAGTTAAAAAAATACTTTGGGACCTTAAACACAATGCACATATGGGAAAGTGAGTCCATGCTGCCAGGAGTCTTCTCACATAAAAATGGCCACTAAGGGATTCCGGCAGTAGCGCAGTGGGTTAATCAGCAGGTGGTGCAAAGCGCAAGGACCGATCTGAGGATCCCGGTTCGAGCCCCCGGCTCCCCACCTGCAGGGGAGTTGCTTCACAGGCGGTGAAGCAGGTCTGCAGGTGTCTATCTTTCTCTCCCCCTCTCTGTCTTCCCTTCCCCTCTCCATTTCTCTCTGTCTTTTCCAATAACAATGATAGCAACAATAACAACAATAATAACTACAACAACAAAACAACAAGGACAACAAAAGGGATTAAATAAATAAATAAATATTTAAAAAACGGTCTCTCGACCTAAACTGTGTTTACAATGAGCTGAATTATTTGCGGCTTATGAGACATATGCCTCCAGCTATGAAAAGAGCGATTCACTTCATGTATGAAGGTAAAATATCTGTGAAAACACAGATGTAGAAAACATATTGATAAGGACAAATTTGGACCATGAACAATGAATTCAAGAATGCTTAAACCTATTAAGGTAAATATCATTATCATCAAGTAACACACAGATGTATATTTTCTGCTTGTATTTAAGAACATTTTTTTTTTTTTTTTTTTTTTTTTTTACCCAGGAGGTGACACCCTGGAGCAGTTCAGGATTGACAGGCATGAGGGTCCTTAGTGGGATCCCTGGCACTGAAGGTGAGAGAGATGAGATACCCTGGTCTTCCCCTTCCCCCCTTCCCCCTTTTTTGTAGCTCACGAAGCAAATAAAATAAATTATTTTAAAAATAATAAAATATGACCTTAGGGTGTCAGGGGAGGGAGCATACAGAGCAGAGGACTTGCTTGTCTGGATAGACCAGTGATGCTCTGGTGTGTTCTCTCTCTGTGCGGCTCCCTTTCTTTTTTTTTTTTTTTCTTTTTATTTTCTTTTTATTTTTTTTATTAAAGAAAGGATTAATTAACAAAACCATAGGGTAGGAGGGGTACAACTCCACACAATTCCCACCGCCCAATCTCCATATCCCACCCCCTCCCCCGATAGCTTTCCCATTCTCTATCCCTCTGGGAGCATGGACCCAGGGTCCTTGAGGGTTGCAGAAGGTGGAAGGTCTGGCTTCTGTAATTGCTTCCTCGCTGAACATGGGCGTTGACTGGTCGGTCCATACTCCCAGTTTAAGAACATTTTGTTCTTCTGTATCAAACAATGGCTTTTAAAAAAAAAAATACATTTTTCCTTTATTGGGGGATTAATGTTTTACAGTTGCCAGTAAATAAGTAGTTTATACATGCATAACATTTCTCAGATTTCCACACAACAATACAACCCCCACTAAGTCCTCTGTCATCCTTTCCCTGCACTCCTCCCTACACACACACACACACACACACACACACACACACACACACCAGAGTCTTTTACTTCAGTGCAATATACCAACTCCAGTCCAGGTTCTGCTTAGTGTTTTTTCTCCTGATCTTTTAAAAAAATATGAACTTGGGAGTCAAGCGGTATCATAGTGGGTTAAGGGCACATGGCGCAAAGCACAAGAACCTGCCTAAGGATGCCAGTTCAAGCCCCAGCTCCCCACCTGCAGGGGGGAGTTGCTTCACAGGCGGTGAAACAGGGCTGCAGGTGTCTGTCTTTCTCTTCCCCTCCTCTCTCTATTTCTATCTGTCCTATCCAACAATGATGACATCAATAACAATAATAACTAAGGCAATTAAAAAACAAGGGCAACAAAAGGGAATAAATAAATATTTTTAAAAACATGTGGACTTACTCATTTTTATAAGACAGGTCTCAGGACCACTGAGCACTGTATGTTGTGGATGAACCTGTGACCTCCAAGGACTCGGACATGCAGATCATACGCTTTTATTAAAACACTGAGAAACCCCCCCCCCAACACTGGCTCCAAGTCTAGCTTTCAAAGTGGAAAAATACAGGTAACAACACAGGGTATACAATTAATGATAATAGAAGACAGTAAAAAACAAGATCTCTGTTTAAATTAGATGAATAAAAGTCATTGTACCAAGCCCAAGATGTTCCAGGAAGTGGCATGTACATAAGTATGGTGGTAATTCAAAGCAGAGAAATAAGTTATGTGTTAGGAATTTAATTAAACTGAGCTGAGGTATGTGTAACTTGATGCTGATAAGCCCCATTTGAGGACCCATCTGAAACCAAGGAACCAATCTAGACAATCACTGGTCATGGCTAAGTCATTACCCTTTAAATTAGCAGGAACTATAGATCACAGTCATGGTAATGCCATGCTCAAAACATATCCTGGTTTCAGCACGTCTAGCAGCTTTTGCTTATGACTTGTTTTGCTTTATAATTTTCTTCTGTAGGCTTAGAAACAGGAACATAGACAGACAGACAGACACACACAGACACACACAGACACACACACACACACACTACACACACACTACACACACTCCGGGTGAGTAGCAGGTAGCTTGGTCATCCACCGTCTGCTGATGAAGGAGTCAACGCAGAACTCTGCAAGGTATAGCAAGGCTTTGCACCAGACACTGTCTAGTGTTTTCTGAGTTGTGACAAGTCAGGAGATACACAGCCAGTGCCAGAATCAGTTTCAGAACAAACTTGACAAGCAAGAGTGAGCGGTTTGCTGAATTTGCATAAACACTGGAGACTCAGATGAGAACTCAGATGAGAGCCTGAGTGAAGTGCCGGTGAGGTCTGAGAGAAACTCAGTAATTGTTTAGATAGATGCTTGGGAATAGATAACAATCTCTTGGTGAGCCAATGAGGTGATGTGGTCGCCAAGGAAAGTGAATGTCTGCTGAGCTCTGGCCAGTTGGAAGTATCCAGTTCTACATGATGAAGGGCTGTTGCTACAGTGGCAGTCCACGTGTAAATCCTTGCCACCATACTTTAAGAGAAAGACTTTGATGGAGTAAGGCTTATCAAGAAGAGTGACACCAGAACTGTAGAGTCAAGAAAGTGGGTTAGAGGAATAATTATAGAAGAGACCAGGGACTCAGAGCACACTGCATGCCGGCTAATTATTTCTCAAATATTTGAAATTTTGTTTTGAAGAAAGAGGATTGAGTTTCTTCCACAGAGCTCCAGAAGACAAAAGTCAGATCAATAGGTTGAAGATTTGAATAGGCAAAAATTAAGTTCAGTGCAAGAAAGAACTTTCTAGTCATTACAGCTTTTTAATAAAGAAGAATGAAATGCCGGTATTGTCAAGGGTCTGGGAACATGAATATTTTCATATAATTGAAATGGAGAAGGAAATTGGATTGTTCTTTCTGCAAAGGCAATTTGGCAATGTATTCAAGCGACTTAAAAGCCTATATCCTTTGATTCAGAAATTTCACTTATGAAAATTTAGTGCGTAATTACAAATGCTGAGGAAAGTTAATAGGAAGACAAATCGTAGCATTTCTGTCGTAGTGTACTGTTTGAGATAAGTCAGTCATCATTATATGTGAGTGTATATATATATATATATATATATATATATATGTATATATATATATATATAATGTATATATTATATCTATATAATGGAAGACTAAACTCATTTTAAAAGTGCATAGTAAAAAAATAATTTGTAGGAACAGAAATATTGATAATAGAGTACTAGTCAACAAAGAGATCTCAACCTTTTGCACATTAAAGATAAAGACAGAAATTGAAAGGCATTCAAATACTAACAGTGTTACCTGTAAGATAAGGAGACATTTTTCCTTATGTGTTGTCTTACGACTTTTCCAGTCCCTCTGAAATGTGTCCACTCTGCAGTAGCCAACAAGCAAGCACCAAGCAGTGAATGCAAGAAACCTATGCCCTTGCTCCCTGCATCTGAGTCACAAGAGGGAGGCTGAAGAGGTTTTGCTGAATAAATGAATAAATTAATTAAATGTTATAAATATTTTATGGAGTGAACTCTCTAAAAGAGCTAATAGCTTCCCATTACTGGAAATGTTTAAGCGGGGCCTGAATAAACTCTCAGTGTATTTGGAGGGCATTGTTATTTTTATTTAGATCGGTGCTTTCTCCCCAAAAAGGCACTTGGGAAATCTAGAACGATCCCTTAGTCGGCAGCCTAGATCCACTGGATCGGAATCTTAAAAAGTTTTTATTTGTATTTGTTTTGTTTTGATATTATTATTATTATTATTATTACTATTAGTTATTATTACGAATTGCCTCCAGTCCTGGGGCTCAGTGCCAGCACTATGAATCTACTGCTTCTGGTGGCTTTTTCCCCTCCTCCTCCCTCCCTCTCCACCTCCTCCTCCTCCTCCTTCTTTTTTCTGCCTCCAGGGTTGTTGCTGGGACTTGGTGCCTGCACTATGAATCCACTGCTCCTGGAGGCTATTTTTTTTCCTTTTCTGTTGTTTATCATTGTTGTTGTTATTGTTGTTGTTATTGCTGTCATCGATCTTGGGTAGAACAGGCAGAAATCGAGAGCGGGGGACCACACAGAGGGGAAAGATAGACAACTACAGACCTGCTTCACCACTTGTGAAGCCCCCCCCCCCCGCAGGTGGTTAGAGCTTAACTCTCTGTGCCACCCCCTTCTTTTCACTTGATAGGACAGAGAGAAATTAGAGTGGTGGGGGCGACAGAGAAAGATAGACAGACACCTGCCAACTTGCTTCTCAGCTTGTGAAGCATGCCCCCCCCACCCCCCACCCCCCGCGGGCACACACATACACCCTGCAGGTGGGGAGTGCGGGCTCCAATCCGGACACTTGAGCAGGGCCTTGTGCTTAGTAATATACTACCTCATCCACCTGCCCCTAAAGAAGCTTGTAGAATTTATCTGAGCTTAAGGGGCTGGCCTTGGAGCGGATGGCTAAGGAAGGAAAGTCTAGAGTTGCATTAGGTAGTCAGGCAGTAGCTCAGTGGGTTAAGTGCACATGGAGCAAAGCTCAAGGACCCTTGCAAGGATCCTGGTTCGAGCCCCGCCTCCCCACCTGTAGGGAAGTCACTTCACAAGTGGTGAAGCAGGTCTACAGGTGTCTATCTTTCTCTCCCCTTCTCTGTCTTCCCCTCCTCTCTCCATTTCTCTCTGTCCTATCCAACAACAATGACATCAATAATAATTACAACAGTAAAACAAGAGCAACACAGGGAATAAATAAATATTAAAGAAACGAGAGTTGCACTGACTGCTCCTTGATCTGAAGCCCTCCTCCCCCAGGTCTGCAGAGCTAAGTGGCTCCCTGCCCTCACAGTTTCATTTGTGTGTGTTCTGAAAGAAGCTCCCTTTCACTCCCACAAATGTCAGCCCTTCCCATTGATGTGCTGCCCTGTGTTGTTAGCTCACCATCTCACCTTCTATGATTTAATTTCCCTCACTTATTCATATGTTGGTGATTGATCTCTCTCTCTCACCCAACAAACTAAGCCCCTTAATGAAAATTGTGTACCCTTTTTGTTTACAGCAGTACTGCAGAATAGCAGCTGTACTTCATAGAGTCTAGATGAATATTTGAGTGAACAGAAAGAAGAAAGGGATAAAGACCCATGGTCCCAGTCACAGCTGTCTGATCTCTGCTGTGCATTACATCACTTTCCGTCTCACTCCGTGCCAGTAGTATTTATCACTTTTCTCCAAAGAGTGAAATCAGATTATATTTCGACACTGTGAACCATACTCTCTCCATTGCAACTACTTGTCTTAGCTTATATAAAACAATGGAAACAAAAGTCAACAACAACAATAACGCCAGTACCTGGATAAAGGACCCTGGTGCCCTGCTAGGATATTCTGTTGAAGACAGATTTGGCCCACAGACCACACACAGTTCCATCCTGACTTCTGGAAACCTCACAATGTCTACGTTCTCTAAGGGTGCTACTTAATCTGGATTTGTCAACTGTAGGGGGAAATCTTTTGCCTCTTTAGGAGAGATTTTCTTTTTCTTTTTTAGCGGGGGCAGTTCACAGTGGTAGAGCAGAGTACTTGAAGGCTTAATATCTTGAAATCCATCCCTGACATCACATGCACCAATTATGGTTCACATACACACACTCTCAATCAATTAATATTTCTTCTTCTTCTTCTTCTCCTTCTCCTTCTCCTTCTCCTTCTCCTTCTCCTTCTCCTTCTCCTTCTCCTTCTCCCCCTCCTCCTCCTCCTCCTCCTCCTCCTCCTCCTCCTCCTCCTCCTCCTCCTTCTGCCTCCAGGGTTATGACTGGGGGCTGAATGCCTGCACTAGGAATCCACTGCTCGTGTGACCATTTTTTCTTTTCTTTTCTTTATTTCTTTATATTTTTTTTATAGAACTGAGAGAAATTGAGAGGGGAGGGAGAGAGATGCCTGCAGACCTGCTTCACCTCTTGCTAAGCAAACTTTCTGCAGGTGGGAATCTGGGGGATCAAACCAGGATCATTGTGTGAGGCCTGGCACTTCACTATGTGTACTTAACCCAGTGTGCTACTCCCTGCCCCCCAAATGAATGCTTCTTAAAGGAATCCTGGGGAGAGATGTTCCTTTCAACTAACTGTAGGAATTAAGAAAACATGCAAAGTTTTGTTAATTATGACAAAACCCACAACATGGCAAGAGATGAAGTTTTACATAGAGTAAGACTTTGCAGAGATGTATAGAAATTGCCAGTTCCTCTTCATTGGTTTTGGAATAGATCATCCTTACCTAATCTTTTTTGGCCCTGTCTACTCTCCAGGGCTTGTTTATTTTGCCTCTTGTCTGGGCTTCTTCTTTCTTTGGAAAATCTATTATTTCTCTGAGGTCACAACATCTCGAGCCAATTTTTGAAAAAATAATTGTGCCTTGTTGGTTTTCTGTGAAGACTTTTAATTCCTGTCAGAATGTCTTTCTCCTCAGAGGTGTGTGAAACTGAAGCACTCTGTCAAATCACCTCACATATCCTGGCATGGATCTTGGATGTCTGGGGACTCAGCGTTTCTTACACAGAGAGCAAAAACTGCTGAAAATGTGGAGAATATGCATGGCAGAGGGCAGGGCTAACATTCCCAGAACAAAAAAGAGCCTCACTGACTAAGAAAGCTGTGGTCTATACGTACCGTGGAATGGTCCTCAGCTATTAAGAATGAAGTCATCTCTTTCACCTCAGCTTGGATGGGACTTGAAGGTATCATGTTCAGTTAGATAGGACAAAAAGAGAAAGGAAAATATCAGATGATATCACCTATAGGTGGAACAGAAACAAGGACAGAAGGGTAAACACAAAAGCAAATCTTGTACTGAGTGTGGTGTATGGCACCAAAGCAAAAATACTCTGTGGAAGGAAGTGAGAGAGTCTTGGCTTGATAGTGGAAAAGGACTTTGGTTGGGAGTAAGAGTATTCTGCAGAGACTTTTCATAGGGAGAGGGAGATGAGAAATAGGATCCAGATGTCAACATCTGTACTATGAACGATTAACCTCCCGATAAAATGATGAAAAAAACCTCTCTCAACTTTGATCCTAACACTACCAACTCACATACTTCCACTCCCCGTCCCTACTTCCCAATCTTCCTACTCCACATTTTGGCAGAAATTATTGCAATTCCAATATTCTCTAAGCAACAAACCACTTGCAAGGAGTGGTTTAGGGGCCATCACTGGGTTACCTTGTCCACAGCATCAATATGATCACCACTGGGTTATCTTGTATGCAGTCAGCATCAATAAGGTACCCACTGGATTACTTTGTACCCAACATCAATGTGGCATTTGAAACAAACAAATAAAAAAAGAATTCAGAAAAATTCTTAGACATTCTCTTTACAGAGCCAGTGATCACCTGTTGTGAACTAGGACAGTATTTTCCATTATGCACTCCAAGTTTAGCAGTTATATAACACCTCCATTAGAGATGGCTATTCCATTTCTAAGAAGCAAAGTGAGAGATCTGGTCATTAACACATTGAACCAAATGCCTCGAGGAAATCCTTGGGAAAACATAGGAGCTTGGTTCATCTCTGACAGATCATGCCTGTGGCCTCTGAGAGAAAGAGGGCAGACAATTTGAGACATTTGAGTCAGATTTCACTCTAAAAATTATATCCTTTTATCAGAACAAGTGTCCCAAATTTACCAAAGAAAATGTTGTTCTCCTTATTGTGGAATCAAAAAAATGGATAAGAGAAGACCACAGAACACATTCTGCCATTGCCTTCAAAATGCCAGTTTTGCCCACACAAAATTCCCTCTGATCCCTCTCAGGGGTCTTGATCGAAAGCATGTAAATGTCACAGATATTTTTCTTGGATGTCGTTTTTTTTTTTTTTTTTAGAAACTACATGAATTACTTTTGTCTACATTCACTGCAGAAAAAGAAAGAAAGAAAAAAAGAAAGAAAAAAAAAGAAAGACAGAAAACAATCTGTAATGTTCACTTTCAAAGTTCAACTGACTTCTTTAAAGCAGGAACCATTTCTCAAGTATTTCTGTTTCTTCCAGAGAACTCAGCCCTGGGTTATGGTTCTGAAATACTCTGCTGGCCCTCCTGGTAGGCAATGACCTGACTCTCGGTCTATCGCAATCTCTCTATGCTCTCCAGGAGAAGCCTAGCTAACTGTGTTGGTGTTGACCTGACCACTACCAAGCTACTTCACTGATATAAAAGGCCAAAGCTCTTCAAAGTCCTTCTTTGCTTCCTGTCCACATGTGATAAACCCAAGAGCAAAGCTATTGTGGAATTATGAACACATACTTGACTTTCTTAGTACAGAGCTCCTAAAGCCCTTAGAATTTCTGAAGTGACTGGAGGGATCAATATTGATTTTTCTTGTACTAATGAAGTGACTTTGGGGGCTGGTAGTGAGAGGAAGCTACATTATCATAAGGGGGCTGGAAATCCAGTCCTGCCTTGAGAAAGGAGGGATGGAGAACTGCAAAGTGAGTGTAATCACCAATAGAAATAATTTACTATTATTTTTTTAAGTTTTTTATATTTATTTACTTTCCCTTTTGTTGCCCTTGTATTTCACTGTTGTTATCATTATTATTGTTGTCATCGTTGTTGGATCTGAAATGCAGAAAGGAGGGGAAGACAGAGAGGGGGAGAGAAAGACAGACACCTGCAGACCTGCTTCACCGCCTGTGAAGCGACTCCCCTGCAGGAGGGGAGCCGGGGCTCGAACCAGGATCCTTACACCAGTCCTATGCTTTGCGCCACTTGCGCTTAATCCTCTGCGCTACCACCCGACTCCCTGGATATCATTTAATTGAGGATTAGGTGGTGACACACCCTGGCTGAGCAAACTATTTAACAAGTGCAAGGATCTGGGTTCAAGTCCCTGGTCCCCACCTGCAGGAGCGGAACTAACAAACTAGTGAAGCAGGGCTTCAGTTACTTTTCTTTCTCACTCTGCCTCTTATCACCCTCCTCTCCTCTCATGTTCTCTCTGTCCTGTCAAATAGAAAAAAGTAAATATAAATCATTTAAATGTTTAAATATATATGTATGTATCTAAAAGAGAGAGAGAATGTGTGTGTGTGTTCTTAGTCAGCCTTGTCTAGGAGCTGAATTCTACCCTTTGGGCTATCCTAAATGTGTACGGCTGGAGGTGATAAAGTTAAGTGAAATGGGAGGTGAAAGACAACTATAGGATCGTTCCCCATATGTATGAAATACATATGACTGAACACAAGAACGCAAAATATACAAAGAAAGAGAGAAAGGATGAGAGGAAAGCAAAGGAAAGGAAAGGAAAGGAAAGGAAAGGAAAGGAAGAAATTAGGAGAATGAGAGAAAGGAAAAGACAGGAAAGGAAGGGGCCAGGTGGTGGTGCACCTGCTTGAACTCACACGTTATAATACAAGGGCCCAGGCTCAAGCCTCCATCTCCGCTTGTAGGCGGAAAGCTCTATCAGCGGTGAAGCAGTCTCTCTCTCTCTCTCTCTCTCTCTCTCGCTCTCTCTTTTCCCTTTCCCTCTCCATTTCTGGCTGTCTCTATCTGATAAATAAAGATAATAAAAATATTTAAAAACATCATATAATAAAAAAGAAAGGAAAGGAAGGAAGTATTCAAATTGTTTCTAAGACTTTGTAAGAACTAAGGTGATTACGAGATGGTGGTTAAGGAGACATAGGATGCTGGTGGAGATTGTGGTGTGGAATGCACAGTCACTGTAAATACAGAGTCTCTGTAGCTCCCCTGGGCAGGTCAGCCAAGAGGGGAGACTCCCTACCTCCCAACACCGAAGACACTGGACCTTTAGGCCTTATGTTATTTCTGTACAGATGGTCCTAAGGATAATATACTAATATTGATTTCCACGTTCTTTTTTTTAATATTTATTTATTTATTTTCTTTTGTTGCCCTTTTTTTGTTGTTGTAGTTATTACTGTTGTTATCGATGCCGTCGTTGTTGGATAGGACAGAGAGAAATGGAGAGAGGAGGGGAAGACACAGAGGGGGAGAGAAAGACTGACACCTGCAGACCTGCTTCACCACCTGTGAAGCGATTGCGGATCGCTTCGAACCGAGATCCTTACACCAGTCCTTGCACTTTGCGCCACCTGCACTTAACCCGCTGCGCTACTGCCCAACTCCCTTGATTTTCATTTTCTTATTTAACTAAAACATTGCTCAGCTCTGGCTTCTGGTGGTCCTGGAAATTGAACCTGGGACCTTTAGAACCTCAAGCAAGAAAGCATTTTGGATAAGACTAACACTGTTTCCCCAACCCTATCCAAACCTTAAGCAGGCAGATACCACACCACGACTGATTGTCAGGGCGCCAGCGTCAGATCCATCCTGTTATACCCACATCCCTTTACCTGCTGTCACAAAGAACTTCCCTAAATCCACATCAGGAAAGAACCTATCCTGTCTAAGAACTACCTCCACAGGTTTGCTGATACCCTCAATTGCTGTATCAAAATCATAGAATATTTTTGGAGGACACTAAATCTATTCCTATTATGAAAAATGACAATAGATATCTAATTTGTTTTCCACTCTGATTCTTTAGTTAAGTGACTCAGGAAGTGGCAAAATGGACAAATATTGAATTGTCAGGCATGGATTTCTGAGATCGATTCCTGCATCACATAAGCTAAAGTGACACTATGGTTCTCTCTTTCCCTCTCTCTGTCTATCTCAAAAATAAACAAATAAATGAAAAGACACCGTTTCATTCTTACTGAATAGAATTTTAATTAGTGTACTTATTTATTTTTCTGGCCTCACATATGACTTACCCTAGGCCATGTATTCATTAAGACAGAAAACAAGAAACACACAGAGAGAGAGGAAGGAGGAGGAGGAAGAGGAGGAGGAGGAGAAGGAGAAGGAGGAGGAGGAGGAGGAGGAGGAGGAGGAGGAGGAGGAGGAGGAGGAGGGGGAACTTCCTCCAGTGAAACAGCACCTATTTGTGGCATAAAAGCTCAGATCTGAACCACAGTCATGGTAAGCACATGCCCTACCCAGTGAGTTTAGGGAGAAGGTTGTATACCCATTTAGAGGCGAGCTACAAAAAATGTCTCCCAATGATAGTTGTAGCTTCAAGCAAAAGGAACAGTCTTCCTTGAGACATCCAGCATGCACATACAGACACAGATGGCAGGTACTCATGATGGAAGACACAGGACTGACACCAGTACCCCCCACAGCCCCAGCTTTCCAGTACCAACTGTTTCCCGAATTATTTTAGGCAAACTCAGTGACATCATGAGTAAAACAAGTACTTTGAGGATTGACTTTAAATGAACAAATGGAAAAGAGCTCAGGTGTAAGTCTGGTTCCCAAGGTTATTTTTTCAAATGTACTTGAAGTCTTGGAAGCTACAAAACATCAAAAAGTGCTCAGGATTTCCAACAGTAACAAGGAGTCCAGCACCAACTAGATTTGCAGAGAATTTGTTCAATTTAATCCAAAGCTACCAAATTGGTAAATGTACCAGAAGTAAATGGACAAGATTTGTGTATATGAGATGAAGATATCATGCACACACACACACACACACACACACAAACACACAATTTATGTTTATGAGATAAAGATATCATGCACCCACCTGCATACATACGCACACACACATAATTTATGTTTATGAGATGAAGATATCACGCACACACACACACACATAATTTGCAGAACAAAAACTATTGTCTTTGGGGGCTCAGGAAAGAAGACAAAAAGTTTTATAGCTCATTATTTGTCCAGCTGAATATAATAACTGGCATGTCCAAATGCGTTCAGCACTTGAAAATTATGTTTTCTTGCAAACATGATCTCATAAAATTCACACAACAATCCTGTGCAACTGATATGCTGACCAGACAGAATGAAACATTTTGAGATGCACTTCTCAGAGCTTGAACAGAAGCCCTAGGCAATTAAATAACTTCCCTGTACTCACACAGAAACGGCCCAGATGAATGACTGGACAGAGGGCTCAAGCTGCAAAATCAGCAAATCCCAATCGCCATTGATTGGAAAGGGTTCCAGTGCAGTGCCTCTTTTTTTTTCCCTTCTTTGTGATCCAAAGGGACAATCTCCTTAATGGGCCGTGTTTTCCTCCATCAAAGCTAATCAGCTAGTGGCCCATGGGTTTGTGACAAAACCTCAGGTGATGGACATTACTCTAGGGAGAAACACTCTAGGAGAACAAACGCTAACAGACACTTCCCTGAAGCCCGCTGGCTATGAATTCAAGTAGTCATTTCTGAAACACATAGAATGTTTCCCTGCTCATGATTCCAAAGATTTGAGGATGTGCTTACAACAGAGTGGAAACACCTCACCCGTCAACTATCAGGATTCTTCAAATCTGTATCATGTCCCCTTTCTCACCTTTCTGCATTTAGTTATTTATATACTATTTCTTAATTTTGTTTATCAGTGACTTAATAATGATTGAAGACTGTAGGATAAAGAGAGGTACAGTTCTCACTACCAGAATTCCACATCCCATCCCCTCCATTGGAAGCTACCCTATACTTGATCCCTCTGAAAGTATAGACCTAAATTCTTTTTTTTTTCCCAAAGGAAATAGAATTTATTAGCAGAGACAGTATCATAAGGTGAAAATCAAGGTGTTAGTTCCCTTTGAGGTTAGTTCCCATTTTGTTTCTTGTGGTGATGGAACTAAGGTCTTTGTTTCTTTCTGGCTACCTCAGTGCCTGGAGGTCATTCACTTTGTCACTCAGTATCCTCTGGTAATGGAGCATTTTTTGTTTGTTTCTTTATTTTTTTTAATTTATAAAAAGGAAACACTGACAAAACCATGGGATAAGAAGGGTACCACTCCACACAATTCCCACCACCGAACCTTGTATCCCATCCTCTCCCCTGATAGTTTTCCTAATCTTTAATCCTCTGGGAGTATGGAACCAAGGCCATTGTGGGATGCAGAAGGTAGAAGGTCTGGCTTCTGTAACTTCTTCACCGCTGATCATGGGACAAATTCTTTTTTTAAAAAAATACTTATTTATTCTCTTTTGTTGCACATGTTGTTTTTATTGTTGTTGCTTTTATTGTTGTAGTTATTATTGTCATCATCACTGTTGGATAGGACAGAGAGAAATGGAGAAATTTATGGGGTTCTGAAGGTGGGAGTTCTGACATTCGTAATTATGTCTACCCAGGGAAGTCAGGTTGGTGTCATGGTAGCATATGAAATTTGGTGGCTGAAAATCACTAAAATATAAAGCAAAACAAACTCTTTAATAATCAGAACCCTAAAGGTAAGAATATAGTAGATGAGATTTGAGGTCTTTGTGTGGGGAGAATCTAGGGAGTCTATTTTAGGTGTATTCCAAGAGGCCTATGACTTTAGTAGTTTTTGCCTGAGCCCAACAGCTAACATGCAGATAAACTGAAAGTCTTGTCTGAGAAGTGCCCTAATCCAGCTTTCTAGTCCTATTTCCAACTCTAACAACATCTTCCCAGAAAATAAACTGCATTTCTTGATGTCTGTCTAGACTTAACTAATTTTCTCTTATTTAAAGCAACAGAAGTAGTCTTGAAAATATCCAAGCAATATTTTATAACTAAAAAGTGCACATCAGGGCTGGGGAGACAGCACTATGTTGACGTGAAACATTTTCATGCCTGAGGCTCTGAGGTCACAGTTTCAATCCCCAACACCATCATAAATTACAATTGAATAGCATCCTGGTCTCTGCTTGTGTGTCTTTCTTTCTGCACCTTTCTCTCATTAAAATAAAATGTAAAAAGTGTAATTCAAGGGTTGGAAAAATAGCTCAAAGTTTGTACACAGACTTTCTTACGTGAAGTACCAGAAGCAATAGCTTTCAGGTTCACCACTACATAGGCTGCAGCTGAGCAGTGCTTTTCTGTGTGTACCTCTCATGGAAATAAATACATAGTTTTTTAAATAGTGAGTCTTTACATTTGAATTCAACAGCCTTATATTGGGAGAGTCAGGCAGTAGTGCAGCAGCAGGTTAAGCATAGGTGGCACAACGCACAAGGACCTAAGTAAGAGTCCTGGTTTGAGCCCCCGGCTCCCCACCTGCAGGGGAGTCACTTCACAAAGCTTTGAAGCAGGTCTGCAGGTGTCTGTCTTTCTCTCCCCTTCTCTGTCTTCCCCTCCTCTCTCCATTTCTCTTTGTCCTATGCAACAATGATGACAACAATAATAACTACAACAACAACAACAAAAAAAAAACAATGGCATCAAAAGGGAATAAATAAGTGAATAAATTACTCATGATCACAGAATATAAACTCTGATCTACAGGGATGTAGAGGTCACACAGGCTCCTAAGCTGAATATGGAGCCCAGATAGGATCAAATTGATGGGGTTTACAGTCAACAATATTTATACCCCTTTCCCATATTTGGGAGCTACTCTCTTCCCTGATCCAGCTTTCTGGTCCTTTATCCAGCCAAGGCATCATCTCCCCAGACAATAACTAGGATCCACCTGCATGTCAGAATTCAGGCTCAGGGGGGAAAAAAAACACTACTATAATCACAGGCCCTTTGGTATATATCTAAAATATGCCTACTAGCTATCTACATACAGAGACCCCCCCCCAACTATTCATCTGCACTACTCCAGCTTTTAGGTTCATGATTAGTCAACAACTTGTTTGACATTATATGTTAACTCTCTTTCAGCTATCAGGTTCCAGATACTAGCAGGATGCCAACCAGACTTCCCACAACGACCCTGGGTCCATACTCCCAGAGGATTAAATTATAGGAAAGCTACCAGGGGAGGGGATGGTGTACAGAGTTCTGGTGGTGGGAATCATGTGGAGTTGTACCTCTATTATCCTATGGTTTAGTCCGTGTTTCCTTTTTATAAATAAATTAAAATAATAAATAAAAAATAAATAAAGTAAAAAGAGCCATATATTTCATTCTTCAGATTGCCAAGTGGCTCAAAGATCTAGTATTATTTTCCTCGTGATGAAAGTACTTCAAAGGCTGACTTTGGAATCCACACAGGAGTTTAAACCCTTTAATCCACACTTCTCCTTGTCCCCAAAATTAAGTCATCATAATAAGTGACTTTTTGTTAGCCATAAAAAGAGGAAACAAATGAACAATTTTTTTGTTTGCTTATTGAGGGGACTAATGGCTTACAGCAAATACAGTTGTTGGCACATGTGTAAAACTGCACAGTTTCCTGAAAAACACTCTCACCCCTAGCCCACTCCTCCTTCACCATCAGGCACCTGAAAGCCCCAGCCCCCGCCCCCGCCCAGAATCCTTTAGTGCAATACACCAAATCCAGTCCAAATTCTGCATTTGGAGGCCAACCCACTCTCTCAAGTCTCAAATACACCCTAGGTGCCAAGGCCGAGATTTTATTGATCTGGGAACTTGGCAAAGGTGTGTAGGTACTGCCTTGAAATGATTGACCTGTGTGGAAAGTTGTGGCAAAGAGGATTTCCAAAACTCTCTGTGGAAAAGTCCAGAGACATAACTGGATGTGAAATCTTTCTTTCTTCTTTATTTATTGTTTTTATTTTATTTTTAATTTAATTTTATATTTTATTTTATTTTATTGCCTCCAGGGTTATCACTGGAGCTCAGTGCTGACACTATGAATCCATGGCTATTGGAAGACATTTTTTTTTTTCCTTTCAACTTAATGTGTATTTGACAGGACAGAAAGAAATTGACAGGAAAGGAGAGATAGAGAGGAAAGAGAAAGACACCTGCAGATCCATTTCACCACTCACTAGGGTTCCCCCTGCCCATGGGCAGCAGGGACTCTAACCCTTGTCCTTGAGCATGGCGATATGTGTGCTTAACCGAGGGCAGCGCCACCCGTCCCCTGATTAATTTTGTTTTATTTTTTGGTCATATGTACATGAGCCTTTACACATAAGCAACAGTTCTGAATTTATTTTCTTTCTTTTTTTTTTTTAAGGCTCTTATTTTTTTTTTATTTATTTAGAAAAAGGAAACACTGACTAAACCATAGGATAAGAAGGGTACAACTCCACATAATTCCCACCACCAGAACTCCGCATCCCCTCCCCTCCCTTGATAGCTTTCCTGTTCTTTAACAGTTCTGAATTTCTATGCATTGTGTTTACATAATTCTAAATGGTATAGGATCTAGGTATGTCTTTATTGTATAGAGTGGTTATCTCAGGAGGCCATGATTCATGGACTCTGCGAGGAAATGGAGTCAAATTTTGCCATCAGGCACTTTTATGATAGAATTAAAATTTGCCATATCATTTTTTCCCCTGGAAAATACAAATGCTCCTATTCTCATGATTTCAGTATTAATACCCATTCTCTACTAGAGGTCAAATCATGATGCTTCAAGAAATACACTCCATCTGTCTGAGATGACCGTAGAAACGGGGATAACCTGGGGACTGATTTGTAACTATGTCATAGTTACAAATTATATGTTATATATGTTATAAGGTCAAATATGAAAGGCATTCTTACATGGAAATTATGAAATGGCTACTGAACTCGTATTTCCACTCTCGTTCCATGACATCTGTATGAAGGTCACTGTCAAGATGAGAAATGCGTTTGTATGTCTCTGTATCCAGATGTCAACATGGCTTTTTGGTTATGACTGAATCAGTCCTCGCAATACACAGGAGTGCGCAGATTTGTGTAGGTCAACTTAGTTTCAGTGTAACTGATAAAAGAACATGTACATTTTCTCATTCTGTACTCTCAGAAAGATCACCTCTTCTGGTTGAGTTGCAATTCTGCTTATGTTGAATAACATTTAGTGGAGGCTTGGTGTGAGATCATTTGAAATACAGGACACGTGAACCCGTGTTTCCATAGGGACTTGCATGTTTCCAGTCTGCAGGATGGAAAATCCAGACAGAACAGGCTGGGAAGGACTTTTGGACTCTCTCAGGATTTGCCTTTGAACAAAATTTAGCGTGTTCCCATGCACACTGGTCTGTGGGAAATACACAAGTGAGCTCTCCCATCAGGCCGCGGGCCATTCTCCAATGCGGCATGTCTGACAACCATTCCCTGCCTCAAGAGCCAACAACGCATGTCTGCTTCATCTCCAATCCCTCTTAGTATAAATGGCTGTTTGCAAGCCTTGAGACCATACGAGTCACCTCAGGCGGAATAATAATTGTTCTTGTAGGAGCAGCAAGGCTATTTCATGGACATATTGGGCTGGCAGAAAACTGAATCAATTTTAAGAAAGAGTGTGTAGCATTAGATAAAGCCTGAGTCTCCCTGGTCTTATCTGATGCTTTAGTTTGTTTTTCAAAAGTGAGGTGCCCAGAGGCACTGGTGCTCTATTTTAAGCAGGCCCAGAGTATAATAGGAAGGTTCTCACAGGTCATCTGCAAATGTTGCCGTGCATCTAACTGCAGCTGGAGCAGGTGGGATGATTGTGTCAGAGATTCTGGAACAGAATACTCACTGGGCTTCCCTAAGGTTATGCACTTATTGTAATTAAGAGGCTGGGAGCTGTCTAAATAGTCTTTATTCTTTCTTTCCCTCCCTTTTTATTTTGAGGCATAATAGAATACCCTTGGAATTGAGCACTAAATGGAGAACACATTTTATAAACTAGGAGGGGAGGCAGCAATTCTCTGCTGAGGCAGTGGTCAGTAGCTTGGGAGCTGAGACTTATAAATAAAATATAAAATGCATGATCTCTTCTGGTTTTGACTATATTTCTGGGAGATGAGGGAAAACTAAATAGAGAGAAAGATTAAAATGTCCAAGGAGAGTGGAGACAAGGATTATGAATGGAAGCTGTATGAAAAACATTCCTATTCTATAAAAATAAAAGGGGCCAGGGGGAAAGAAATAGAATTTTAAAAAAATGAATGCAGAACTTAATCTCTTAATTGGTCTCTCTGCTCTCAATATCTCTTAGCCACAATAGTTGCTCTTTACTGTGCCCAGAGTTAGCTTCCTGGAATACAGGACTGAGCACATTACTGTTTTGTAGAATAGTGTCAAGTGGTTTCCCATAGCATCATGCCACAATTCAAAATTCAGATCCCTCCACAGTTTGCCTGCAGTCTGTCTCACCTACTCCCCTCCTCTCTCTCTCTCTCTCTCTCTCTCTCTCTCTCTCTCCCTCCACAGAACACTGTTGGCAACATGCCATCTTGCACCTGTAACTTCCTCTTCAAATCCTTTCTTTTTCTCCAAAAGATTTCTCTTCTCTGCAATAGATGGCAAGATTCACAAAAGCAGAAAATGTGTCCTGATTTTGAACACTGTTTATAAACCTTGCTGTGTGGGGGTCAGGTGGTGGCCCACCTGGTTAAGTGCACACACGACACTACAAAAAGACCCGAGTTCAAGCCCCTGGTACCCACTCACCTGCAAGGTGAAGGCTTCATGAGTGGTGAAGCAGGGCTGCAGGAATCTCTCTGTCTCTAGCTCCTCCTCTCTTCTCATTTCCTGTCTCTATCCAATAACAAACACATAAAATTAAAAAGTAAAACAAAAATAAGCCTAACGTCAAGCCAGGTTACTTTAACTCAAAACCCCATACTCCTAATTTCTTTATTGACTGCATTCCATCTGTGTTTATAAATAACTCTCCACCAACATGCATAATTTTTTTAGGGAAAATATACCAGATTATGGTCAATGAACTGTGACTAAAGCAATCTCTCACTGGGTAATATAACTTAAAACACAGCTGTTTAGCAAGAAAGAAAAATAACACCAAGAAATAAAATAGAGTATTTAACTTATCCCTATCAAAGATAAATATATTCTCCATTGAAAACTTAATCCATATTTATCCTGTGGGTTAGGGAAAATATCAGGATTAGTGGGCAACTTATTATAATTAGACTAAATTCCTTTATTTATGTATGTATTTATTTATTATTGGATAGAGACAGAGAGAAATTGAGAGGGAAGGGAGAGATAGAGGGAGAGAGACAGAGAGACACCTGCAGCCCTGCTTCACCACTCGTGAAGCTTTCCTCCTGCAGGTGGGGACCAGGGGCTTGAACCTGGGTCCTTGTGCACTGTGATGTGAACACTTAACCAGGTGAGCCACCACCTGGCCTCAAGTGGACTAAATTCTAAGCACACTGGCTTTGGAAATCAGTGGGATATGGTGAAAAATGTGTTTTTCCCTTACCTGCAAGGTAAATCAACTTCCAATTGCAGATTTTTTTAACGTTTTTTTTTAATGTTTATTTTTTATGTATTTCTTTTTGCTGCCCTTGTTGTTTTAATATTGTAGTTATTATTATTATTGTTGTTGTTGGATAGGACAGAGAGAAATGGAGAGAGGAGGGGAAGACAGAGAGGGGAGAGAAAGACAGACACCTGCAGCCCTGCTTCGCCACCTGTGAAGCGACTCCCCTGCAGGTGGGGAGCCAGGGCTTGAACCGAGATCCTTACTTAGGTCCTTGTGCTTTAAGCTACCTGTGCTTAACCTGCTGCTGTGCTACCACCCGGCTCCCCAAATGCAGATATTAATGGCTTATGCAATTTGAACTATATTAAGTCTTGAAAGAACATAACAGGAACTTTTATATTGATTGCACATATTATCATACACAAGAACCTGGGTTCAAGCCCCTGGTCTTTACCTGCAGGAAGAAAGCTTCTTGACAAGTGGTGAAACAGTGCTGCATCTCTCTCTCTCTCTCTCTCTCTCTCTCTCTCTCTCTCTAGCATTATTAATGATTTAGTATTCCTTTACAAAATTGCATGTCAACAGGGGCATAATTCTCCACTGTGCCCACCACCAGAATGCTGAATCCCTCTATTACGAACCACCACAGTTCTCCCAAGATCACAGACACGGGTCAACTGTCATCTCTACAGCAATCTGTCTACGTTTGTACATAACTGCCCCCTTTTTCTTCCAGGTCCAGTCCTCTCTTCCACTCCAAACCATCCATGACACTATTACTATATCCAAATGTCCCTTTGTTTTTCCTCTTCCCTCTCTGGGTCCTGAGGGAGCTAGAGTTCAGAGTCCTCTAATCCTCTTCCTTCTATCACTTCTTCCCCACTGGGAGTGTGGCTCAAAATTACTTTTGTGTTGCAGAAGGTAGGATTTCTGGCTTCTGTAATTGCTTCTCCACTGGCACAACTCCAGCCTGTTTCTTTTTTAGTTTTTTTTTTTAATTTTATTTATTAGAAATACAGGAAAAGAGAGAGAAAGAACCAGACATCACTATGGTACATGAGCTGCAGGGGACTGAACTCAGGACCTCATGCTTGAGAGTCCAATGCCTTATCTACTGCACTACCTCCCAGATCACACCCCAGCTTGTTTCTGTCTTTCCCTAGTGGAGTAGAACTTTGGAGAGTCAAGATTCCAGGACACATTGGTGAGGTCCGTCTGCCCAGAGGAATCATAATAGTGTCTGCCAATTGGTGTTTGGAAAGTGGCAGGATATCAAGTGAGACAAAAAGGTTAATGGATCAATAAAGTAAAAAAAATAAGTCCAGTGTTTTCATGTAAAAACCAACATAGCACGTCTGTGGATGTTCAATGAAAGCTGAAAGATTTACTCTATGAAAAAATCAAGTAAACCAAGTTGAGTGAAACAAAACAATGCCAGCAAACCAAGACTCAAACTTCAAGTTCCTGTATGACATAAGGGACACAGACACACTGAAAGAAATTGAGTATTTTTCTGGAGAGGTCACCTTAGCTCTTGGAGAAAGGATTGAAAGTGAGCCAAGCAGAATGCAAAGATCTTCAGGCAAGTGTGGAGAATTGAGAGGGATTTCTCTATTAAATGTGAAGGAATATAAACCAGGATTTCACAGGGATATGTCAGTCTTAATATTTCATGGGTGGTATGCCAGAAATCATGAATCCATACAGATGTTCTCTAGAAAAAAAGGTTAGTGGTGAAGGAAGTTTTGGACAGAGTCTTCTACAAATTGAGGGCACAGGTGAGTCTCTCTAAGGTTCTGAGAGTCTCACAGAGGCAGAAGTACTGAGCAAGAGCAATAGGAGCAGTCATGGATAATGCCTGGATTCTTGCTATGTACCTGACTTTGCATGGGCTGTCTACCTGTGCTACTCTTTATGGGGCCTGTGGGTTACTTCTCCCACTTGACAGCTCAGGAAACTGACCTTTAGGTGACAAAGTATCCCAGAGCCATGCAGCTAGGAAACGGAAGAACTTAAATTCTATATCAAAGACTCTGAATTCACAACATACATTTGTTTTTCTCTTTCCCCAGAGATTCATAATTCCATGCCAGTTGAGGGGGGGGGGAGAGGGAGAAAGAGAGAGAGAGAGAGAGAGAGAGAGAGAGAGAATCACAGTATCAAAGTTTTCTCCAGTGTAGTGGGGGCCCAGGCTCAAACTTGAGTCACTCATATGACAAAGCAGGGGCACTATTCAGATGATTTATTTTGCCAACCTCAAAATATATCTTTTGAAAGGCCTTCCTATAGCTATATATTATTAAATATCCCCTTTAATCATTTTACTGATCTCAGAAAGAAAATATCCTTGAGGGCCCAGGTGACAGCTCAGCTGTTGGGCCCTGGATGTGTAAGATGAGAGCTACCAGGTTCAACATTCAGCACCACCCTATGTGAGAGCTGAGTAGTGCTCTGGCTCACACATCTCACTCAGGAAAACAAGAGCCAGGAGCTGGTACACTAGTTGAGCACACACATTACCATGGTCAAGGACCCAAGTTTGAATCCTGGCTCTCCACCTGCAGGTGGAAACCTTCACAAATGGTGAAGCAGGTCTGCAGGTGTCTATCTTGCTCTCTCCCTCTCTATCTTCCCCTCCTCTCTCAATTTCTCTCTGTCCTGTCTAGTAGTAGTAGTAGTAAAGTGAAATAGGAAAAGAAGCGGCCACTGGGATTACTGGGTTTATAATGCTGGCGCCAAGCCCCAGGAATAACCCTGTTGGTAATAAAAATACATAAATAAATATTTGAAAAATATTTAAAAGGTGGTGCAGAGAGATAGCACATGGGCTAGGGTATTTGTATAGTGTTACACTACATGGAGGTGCTATGAAAACAGAGGAAGAGCTTTCTTTCTATGGATGAATGAATGAATGAATGAATAATGAATGAGTAGCCTGGGTTTGTAAAACAGTCCATGTACCCGGCCCCGGTTCCGCCTAAAAACCATACATTAAAACTTCTATGTCTATGACCACTTTTATGTTGTGTCTCACAATTAGAGCATTTGTGATATTCTAAAACAGAAAGAGCCCTTGTTTGCAGACCAAGGGGGGTATGCTATCAACATTCCTTCTAGGAAAAAAAAAAATGTTGGCTCTCAGGCAATCTAACAGCAAGCTGAAGATATTGAGGGCATGCAGAACAGAGGCCTTGTAAGTTTCAAGATCCGTAAAAGTAAATAAATAAATAAATAAATTTAGAAATAATACGAGCACCATCTCATGGAGCATGTATTTGGCATTGCTCCTCTGTAATTTACTCAAGAAAGGCTGCCCAGAACATTGCAGGACAAGGCAGAGGGAATATGTGTTTTCCTGTCCTAGCTGCCTGTGACCTTGCCCCATAAAATCCCGGGAGATGACTCAGTGGCAGCTACCAGAAAATGAACATCTTGGGGCCCAGGCAGCAGTTTATCTGGAAAAGCACACACACGGTATCAATCCCAAGGACCAGGGTTCAGGTCCCTACTTCCTACATGCAGGAGGGAAGCTTCATGGGGGTGGAGAAAATACTGCAGGTATCTGTCGGTCTCTCTCCTTACCTATATCCCGCTCTTCCTCTCAAGTTCTCTCTGTCCTAGCAGATAAAGAAAAAAAAGGGGGGGGGGGGCAAGTGGGGATGGCAACCAGGAGCAGTGAATTTGTTATCCAATCACTAAGCCCCAGGAATAAACCTGGTGGCCACAGAAACAAAGAAACATCGCCAGGGGTCAGATCAGGCTGTTCTAAGGAGAGATGCTTCTCCAGTCTTTAGTTGTGGCTGCTTCTCATTTCTCTCCCCAGACTCCCTCCACTCTGTGGTCATTTTGTCTTTAGCAAACTATTCATAGTTCCCATCACTCCCTGTCTGGGTAATTAAAAAAATAAACAAATAAAGAAAAAACCTACCCCAATCAGCCCCATAACTGATTCCTAGCTGATGGAAGGAGCTGCCCTTCCTTCTCCTGCTGGTCTAGCTTTGCGGGCAGTAGAGAGATGACCAGGGACTCATGGCTGAGCTGGGAAGCAGTATCTCATTTATTAACCAGATACATCACCTTTTATGCATCTCTTCACCGGAAGTGGCAAGGGAAAGGAAATGACTAGGAGAGGGGGCAGAGCATAAAAAAAGAGCATTAACAGAACATAGAAAGCTTCCATCTAACCAGTGGGGATTAAACCAGTACCCTGCAGGCAGGGCGGGACCCAGGTAAAACAGTGATTATGTAAATAGACCACATCGTAAGTAATACAAGGGGACCTAATGTGATGATCAACACAGAGGGTGTTATAAGCAGAATTTAGAAGCAGACCAACATTCTCCCATCACTAGAAAAATCAAGCCATAGATCTCACTGGGTCTTGTCAAAGGGAAGGTGGACTCCTCAGGACCTTGAGTCTCCCTTCCCGTTGACAGCCGGTTTTCTTAAACAATTTAGTACCTGCTGAGGTGGGTTGCATCCTTGTATCTGATCTACCTCAGCTGCTATCTTCAAAGTGAAAAACACCCAGGGAATAGCTCCACACTTAGATTATTTGTAAAGCACCACCGTGTACTTAAAGAGGCAACGAAGGAGTAAATAAAGGGAGGAATTGGCAGTCTGTTCGGGGAGCATGAAATACAGCTTGCTAAGCTGCAGTCTATTTTTCCCAGGCAAGACACACGGTGTAATTTCTCCCTTTTGATTACATGATGTCAGCGCATACTTTGTCGCCTCCTGTATAAACTGACACTTGACAGGCCAATTTCAATGTGTTCTGCGTCTGCCCGGGCTCCCCTTATTGTTTCCAAGCCTCTAAGAGCTGATGCAGGAGGTGGTGGTGGGGGGGTGAGTTAGGTTTGATTAGCAGACTGAGAAAGCTTTGAGGGAGCCCAGCTGTTCCTTTGACACAAGCCTTCCCATCAGAAGCCTCTGTCGAAATGCCTTTTAGAAATATCCCACCAAAGTCAGGTTGGTGCCACGGTGGCATCTGCAACTTGGTGACTGAAAATCATTAAGATGTAAATCAGGAGAAATTGTTTAATAATCAGGAAAACTACTGCGAAGAATACAGCAGATCAGATTTGGGGTCTTCATGTTGGAAGAAACTAGGAAGTCCAGCAGCTAACATGCAGGTGGGCTAAGGAGTATTGTCTGGGGAGATGGTGTCAGAGTTGGGAATAGGACTAGAAAGCTGGATCAGGGCAGAGAGTAGCTCCCAAATATGGGAAAAGTATATAAATACAGTTAACCGTAGTCGTCCGGTTCAGGCAAAAATTAGTGAATATACCTAAAATAGACGTAGTAATATACCTTGGAATATACCTAAAATAGACCTAGTAACTTTTTTCCAAAAAAAGTCTCATGGAGACCCCCCAAATCTTATCTGCTATATTCTGGCCTTTAGGTTCTTGATGATTAAACAATTTGTTCTGCTTTTTATCTTAATGCTTTTCAGCCACCAAGTTGCAGATGCTACCTTGAAGCCAACCTGACTTCCCTGGGCAGATGACCTCACCAGTGTGTCCTGGAACCCCACCTCCCCAGTGCCTTACCCCACTAGGGAATGATAGAAACAGGCTGGGGGTGTGGATCCACCTGCTAACACCCATGTTCAGTGGAGAAGCAATTATAGAAGCCAGACCTCCCACTTTCTGCACCCCATAATGATCCTAGGTTCGTGTTCCCAGAGGAATAGAGAATTTTCCAATGGAGGGGATGGGATATGGAACTCCACTGGTGGGAATTATGTGGAACTGTACCCCTCTTATCCCACAATCTTATCAATCATTATTAATTCACTAACAAAAAGTCTAAGAAAAGAAATATCCCATCTTTGAGTCCAATGGCCATAGTTCTTTATTTCTTTTCTTATCTTTTTATTTATTTGTTTTGAGTGTATGTGGGGGTGTTAAATGGTACACAGTAAGTACAGTTGTTGATACATGAGTATCATGTTGCATCTCACCATAAGAGGTGTCTAAAAAAGACCACTGCAGGGAGTCGGGCGGTGGCACAGCGGGTTAAGCGCACGTGGCGCAAAGCGCAAGGACCGGCATAAGGATCCCGGTTTGAGCCCCTGGCTCCCCACCTGCAGGGGAGTCACTTCACAAGTGGTAAAGCAGGTCTGCAGGTGTCTCTCTCTCCTCATCTCTGTCTTCCTTTCCTCTCCCCATTAATTTTTGTCCTATTCAACAACGATGATAACAATAAAACAACAAGGTCAACAAAAGGTAGTAAATAAATAAATATTTAAAAAATAAATAAAAGGCCACTGTTATCCACAGCCTAGGTCCTCCTCCATCCTGCATTCAGTTTTTACTTTGATGAAATACACCAAATCCAGTTCTACTTTGTGTTTTCCCTATCTGTTCTTATTTTCAACTTCTGCTAATGAGTGAGATCATCCCTTATTCACCTTTCTCTTTCTGACTTATGTCACTTCACATGATTCCGTCAAGTTCTACCCAAGATGAGGGACAGAAGGTGATGTCATTATTCTTAACAGCTGAGTAGCTTCCCTCTCTCTCTCTCTCTCTCCCTCTCTCTCGTTGTGTGTGTGGTGAAGATAAATAGATAATCTTTGTATTTAATCAAGGTGGACCTAAAACATAGCTGACAGAAGCAGGTCATAACAAATAACATTTCTACATGTGCAAGTGGTAGAGGTGGATCCATTCTTTCCAAGGGCTTAAGATGGCATTTAAAAAACTTAAGCATACAGACGGCTGAATCCTAGAAAACTTTAGTATTGCTACCTATGAGGAGTGGTGTGTGTGTAGGAGAAGAAAGACAAAAGTGAAGAAGAAATTACACAATGACTGTAAAAAAGGAAGAAGAGTTTCCTTAGCAAAAATTTCCCTTCCTGATCATTGTGTCTATTTTTTCTCAGCAACAATACCCAGACAATACTTATTTCCAGGCTTGTTTAAGACTAAGGATTATTATTCAAATACAAGCTGTTGAAAAAAAATCCATAACATAGACTGTATAAACAGCATAAATATAATGACTATCTCCAGAACAGACTCTAGCATAAAAGTGAATATAACTATTTTCTGTCCATTGACTATTAGCAAATTAAACAAAAATCATGGGTTGTTTCTATAGCAAGGAGTGTTGATCAGAGCCTCAATCTATTTATTCTTAATTGATGTATTTTAATATTTATTTATTTATACCCTTTTGTTGTCCTTGTAGTTATTATTGTTGTTATTGACATCGTCATGGATGGAAAGGACAGAGAGACATGGAGAGAGGAGGGAAAGAGAGAGAGGGGGAGACAAAGACAGACACCTGCAGACCTGCTTCACCGCCTGTGAAGCGACTTCCCCCTGCAGGTGGGGAGCCAGGGGCTTGAACCAGGAGCCTTAATGCCGGTCCTTGCGCGTCATGCCATGTGCGCTAAACCCACTGTGCTACCGCCCTACTCCCGCAGAGCCTCAATTTCAAGGCTATGCACAGTCGCCTAGTTTAATCTCACATTCTTCATTATTTAGATAGAGACAGGAAGACACAAACAGAGAGAGAATGAAAGAGACCACGACAGTGAAGCCTCCTTCGAGGTGGTAGGAGCTGAACCAGTTTGCACACATGACAAAGTGACACCCTATGTGAGTGAGCTGCTTTACCAGACCAAATTCCACATCCCTGATCCACCGACTGACATACTGACAATTCGCTTACCCCGCTGCTATCTCAGACTCCACATCCCCCAACAGGGAAGTGGGAACTGCTCACAGGGAAGCTGGGAGAATCACATGGTTTATCCCATGACTTCCTGAAAGAGCACAGATATGTTGTCCTGGGGTAGGATGATCTGCACCTGGAAGCAATCGTGTTTACAAAACAGTTTTTTTTAATTTAATTTATAAAAAGGAAATGCTGACAAAACCATAGGATAAGAGAGGTACAACTCCACACAATTCCCACCACCAGAACTCTGTATCCCATCCCCTCCCCTGATAGCTTCCCTTTTCTTTTTAATATTTCTTTCTTTATGTATTCCCTTTTGTTGCCCTTGTTGTTTTATTGTTCTAGTTACTATTGTTGTTGAGGATGTCGTCGTTGTTGGATAGGACAGAGAGAAATGGAAAGAGGAGTGGAAAACAGAGAGTGGGAGAGAAAGACAGACACCTGCAGGCCTGCTTCACTGCCTGTGAAAAGGCTCCCCTGCAGGTGGGACCCTTAAGCTGGTCCTTGAGCTTTGCGCCATGCACATGCTTAACCCTCTGAGCTACTGCTGGACTCTCAGCTTCCCTATTCTTTAACCCTTTGGGAGTCTGGGCCCAGGGTCATTATGGGGATGCAGAAGGTGGAAGGTCTGGCTTCTATAATTGCTTCCCCCACTGAACATGGCATTGGAAGGTGGATCCACACTCCCAGGCTGCCTCTCTCTCTTTCCCTTGTGGGGCAGGGCTCTGGGGAAGCGGGGCTCCGGGGCACATTGGTGGGGTCATCTGCCCCGGGTGGTCCGGTTAGTATCATGGTAGCATCTGGAACCTGAGTGGCTAAAAATAAGAGTTAACGTATAGAACCAAATAAATCATTGACTAATCATGAATGTAAATGTTGGAATATTGCAGATGAAGATTTGGGATCTCCATTTTGAAGATAGCTAGTGGGCCTATTTTAGTTATATTCCAATGGGCCCATGACTATACTAGTGTTTTCCTGAGTCTGACATCTGATATGCAGGTGTCCATCCAGATGCTTGATGGGACACCTCCTTGAGATTCTTGTTGGGAATGTTCAGTTCTCTGCAGGCAGCCCACTTTAAACCACCCTAGTCCTGGTGAAGCCCTCAAAACCTCCTTCTGAAAGGCAACACGAAGGGCATATCTTTCACGGATTGTATAATCACCCCAGAAGTACATGCACCATGAAACTTCTTAAATTTCAGTTGCCATGGTCCAAGCCAATACCGTCTACCCTACCTCTACCTTACAATATCTCTATTTTCTCTTGAAGGAATCATGTGAGTGAGATAAGCCAAAATGAGAAAGCTGAGTATGAGACGATCTCACCCATAGGCAGAAGTTGAGAAATCAGAACATAAAGAGGAAACACAAAGCAGAATTTGGACAGGAAGAATTTGGTGTATTGGACCAAACTAAAAGAAAATGGTGGGGGGCAGGTGGGGGGTAAGTTTTCAGTTCCTGGTGCATGATGGTGGAAGAGGGCCTAGGCTGGTGGTGGGGGGAGTGTTTTGCAGAAAACTAAGAAATCTTACACATGTACCAAAAAGTGTATTTACAGTAAGCCATAAATCCCTCCAATGAAACAATAAAAAAAAGAGTTCTTAAATTGTATATGATCTGGATCTCCAGAAATATTAATCTTCCCATGAAATTTACCATAATATTGGTATATACTTATTTTTCACTGTTTTTATATTGTACTGTTTTATGAGGGAAATCATGATTTTTTACAGGACACCCACTAGCAACCTAGATCCTCCTGCACCATTAGACACTGGGTGCCCAGTAACCTTTCAACCCAACCCCCTCTCTGAGTTCTTATCTCTGCTGCTATAGGCCACACCTAGTCCAAGTTGAACCCTGTTTTCTTCCTCTTTTTTGTCTTGTTTCTTGAATTCCATCTACAAGTGACATCATCCAGTTGTTGCCCTTTTTTTTTTTTTTCCTTCTGGCTTATCTCACTTCACATGATTCTCCTTTGTCAAAATCTGGATATAACTTGAAGGAATCATATGAAAGCATCTTCAAAATTTTACTGATTTTATTTAAATGATTCCAGGGCATCTAAGTTTCATTCTCAAGTCTCAACTACTGCTTAAGTACATTTCCAATCCAGGCTATATCTCCCTTCTCTGCCAACCAGCCCCCACCCAACCCCAACTATAAAATCTGATGAGGTTAAGGGAGTCCAGCGGTAGTGCAATGGGTTAAGTGCTCCAGGACCTGAGTAAGGATCCCAGTTCGAGGCCCCGGCTCCCCACCTGCAGAATAATCACTTCACAGGCAGTGAAGCAGATCTGCAGGTGTCTGTCTTTCTCTCCCCCTCTCTGTCTTCTCCTTCTCTCGCCATTTCTCTCTGTCCTATCCAACAACAATGACATCAGTAACAAATACAACAATAAAACAACAAGGACAACAAAAGGGAATAGATAAATTAATAAAAAATAGAAGTTAAGTGAAAGGAGAACTCTAAAACCCTTCTTCTTACCAATAACCACAACTAAGAAGCTCATATTTTTTTATCAGTATGAGTGGTAGATAATTTTCATTTAAGTATAAATATAAGATTTTTTGTCCCAGACTAATGCAAACCCTGATAATTATACTGTTGTAAATTATTGCATTAACAAAAAAGGTCTAAATTATCTCCTTGGAGTACTTAATGAATTCAGCCCAGCCGCCTAATGAATTCCCAAAATGCACTGCCTTTCCCCCACTCCATTTTCCTCTTGCAACAGTGGAATTGTGTAGCTGTTGGGAAAAAAAAAAGTGATTCCCATGTCATCCTTCCAAAACACTACTTATTTGCCAAAAAAAGAAAAATTGAAAGAAGGGGAGGGAGGATAAATGGTCTTTGATCAGTGGGAATTAGTTGCAAATGCTCAATAAAAAATAAAAGCTGGATTTGACTCTTCATCTGTTTAGGACTTCAGTGATGCAATCATCCAAATTTAGAATTTATGGGGTTTCTTTGTTCAGCTCCTTCAGCTCAGTTCCCATGTAAATGTTTGCTCTCAGGGCAAAAACACAGAGCATCTGGATGGAATCTATTCTGGCTTCAGGAAGACAAAATGCCAACCCTGTAGACAAAATGTCCATCTCTAAATTAAATTTGAATCCAAGCTGCTTTCACCCTAACCAGAATCTGTTTCTCTACATCTTTATAAACTATGTGATTTAAATCATCTGTGGCGTGATTCTTTTTATTTCCCCCTATTCTTCACAATCTTTTGGAGTCAATGTGGTGTTTGTTAACATGAGGAATTGATAGTTTGTTGCCATTTTCCATGGTCTTGACATGTGGGCACATTTGTAAACCATAAAGGCAGACATGAGGAAACAAATTTGATAACCACTTTTAAGGAATAAAGATAAAATATTAAAACAGGATTCCAAAACAATGCCCATGCCCCTTACCTCTTAAGTATGTAGCATGGAATTTTTTGATTAGCTATATGCCATGTCATCCAGCATCTTTTCTGCATAGTTCAAAGAGTATCTTCTCAACCATATCCACTCACACACACTGCTGTGCTGCTCAGGCACCAGTGACAAATAGTATGTGAATGTCCATTAATCTCCTGGGGTCTTAGAAATGACAGAGGCTTCGGGAGTCAGGCGGCAGCGCAGAGGGTTAAGTGCACATGGTGCAAAGCACAAGGACCAGCATAAGGATCCTGGTTCGAGCCCCCAGCTCCTCACCTGCAGGGGAGTCCCTTCACAGGCGGTGAAGCTGGTCTGCAGGTGTCTATCTTTCTCTCCCCCTCTCTCCATTTCTCTCTGTCCTATCCAACAACAAACAAAGACATCAATAATAACTACAATAATAAAACAACAAGGACAACAAAAGGGAATAAATAAATATTAAAAAAATAAAAGAAATGACAGAGGCTGTCCTCAGCAAAATTGTGACACAGTCAAAGCTTAGTCTATGAACCGCTATTTTGTCTTTCATTTTTCTACATTCTTTTTCTTTTCTTTTTAGTATCTTAATGTATTAGATGGTGATAGCTAGAAATTGAGAGGGAAGGTGGTGATACGGAGAGAGACAGAGAGATACCTGCAGCACTATTTCACCACTCACAAAGCTTGCCCCTGCAGGTGAGGATGTGGGCTCCAACCTGGGTCCTCGCATATTGTAACATGTGCAGTCCACCAATGTGATCAACCAGGTACACCACAAACTGTGCCGCTATGAACATAGGTATACACAGACTTCATAGCAGTGGATTTTATTAGCCCAAACTTGAATGCAACCTAGGTATACAACAACAGATGAGTGGCTGAGAAAAAGATTATATAGAGAATGAAACAGTAATCAGCAATTAAAGATGATCAAATCACCTTCTTCACCTTATCATGGATACAGTTTGAAGGAATTCTGGTGCGAGATAAATCAGAAAGATGATAAAATAAGGATAAATATGGGATGACATCACTGATATAAAGAACTTAAATTTATTTTTGCAAATAGTCAAGTAGAGTTTCCTGTGAGATTATTTTTAGAGTTCTAGATTAAGATGTCCACAGAGGATATAGGGACACATCTCAGGGGTATGGAAAGTAAGTAATGAGCATAGCATCCCATCCCAGGAGAATAAGCAGGTCTCCGAGCCTGTGCAGAAGTTGTCAAGAGGGTATCCAGAGATATGGTAAAAGGGAGGTCGTCCCCAAGAGCTCCTCAGTCACTCTTACATGTCTAGAAGACCGTGATCCAGGTGATAAATACAATTACCTGGAAAAGGAAGCCCACCTTTGAGCACCAAACATAGCCTTTGGTTTGGCTCTGTGTGTGCAGTGACAAGGAGGGTTTCAAGAAAGAAGCAGAGGATGCTGGCCCGCTAGTGAAAAGGAAAGAAAGTAAGCCCACACCCAGACAGAACGTTTGGTAGACATTCATTTTTTATTATTGGGTACCACATTCACTTCAAGTACATAGTTGCTCTGGGTCAGGGTTTCCCCAGAAAGCCTGCAGGGCTAGACCCAAGCCTAGGCTCCAAGGACAGATGAAAAGATCATGAAAGGGAGTCCGGTGGTAGCACAGCGGGTTAAGTGCACTTGGCGCAAAGCGCAAGGACTGGCGTAAGGATCTCAGATCGAGCCCCAACTCCTCACCTGCAGGGGAGTCACTTCACAGGCGGTGAAGCAGGTCTGCAGGTGTCTATCTTTCTCTCTCCCTCTCTGTCTTCCCCTCCTCTCTCCGTTTCTCTCTGTCCTATCCATCAACAACAACAATAAAATAACAAGGTCAATAAAATAGAATGAATAAATAAATATTAAAAAAAATTTTTTTAAAGAAAGAAAAGATCATGAATAGCCATGCCCTGAAACATTCTTCAGGTTTATTCAAGGGCACAGAGGAGCTCAGCCCATCAGGGGCATGTACACCCTCTTCCTGTGAGATGTTTCTTACCTTCAACATCTCCTATTTCCAGAAGGTGAAAGTGGATTCCACACTTTAGCCCTAATGCTTCCAAGACATGGCATATTCTTAGAAGCTGATAAACTGTCCCTTATTGTATTTAACCATAATGGACGTAGGGAAGATGGTAACCAGAAGCCTAAGCAGGTTGGATGGCAATGTCAATTGTCTAAGGTCTCCAAGAGCGAGGCCATCACTGAATTTATAAATGACACAATTCTATATGGTGAATACTGAAAAGACAATAAGGTCCCATTTTCTCCATTGTGGGACCTTGAAGAAAGGAGGTGGAATGGATTCGAGCTGAAATTGTACAATCTGCTTCTGAAGGAGACAGCCTTTCTTCCACTCCCATTTGTGTGGGTGAAACACACTCTGGAACATATTTCTGAGCACCTGCCTACTCACCATCCTGGCTTCCTCCTTGAGGAAACAGCCTCCTCTCAAAGTCTCTAATGTGACAAAAAAGCAGGTTTAGGTGCGTGCTTCATTTCTTAGTGTTAGTAAACAAATGAATAAACATGCAGGGAGTGTTCTAAAGAATACATAGCAGCTTCACAGAGAGACAAAATGCAGTTATCTACTGGCTTGCGAACAATTACAAAAAAAAAAAAAAAAGAAACAAAAAAAAATAAACCTCTTTTTATTGTGCACATTCTGTATTCTTTTTTTTTTTTAAAGCAAGAGACAGATGACAAATGAACAAGCTGCCATCATGGATGTCTCCGATGTTCAGAGAAAGCCTTGGATAACAATGAGGACCCATTATCTGAAACATCCAAGTTTTTTATTATTCTGGGATTGAGTCTGGATTCAGTGTCTTGGACCTCAAGGGTCCCTATGATCATAAATGCATTATGTACAAGACCATTTTAGTGGACTCTTTTTGTCTTTGAAATATATAAGCCCACTCTTATAAACTTGTGTTGTTTTCTATCTTGGGTTCTACTATCAATCACGTGTCGTAGACTGGGTTTTCTTCTTTCCAAACAGATGAATCTGATATGTCTGCTGGGAGTATTGGGAGGCAAGTGCTGGGGATTCCTATCTGTCCTAAAACAAGTACACATTGGAAAGCTAGAGATGGCTCAGTCGGTTGGAAATTCACCATGCATACTGCTCAGGTTCAAGCCCCCACAATGCAAGACTGGTGCTATGTGGCTAGAAGAAGCTCCAGCTTTGTGACATCTCTGTCATTCTCTATATTTCTATCTAAATGAAGCAGCAACCACCCAAGTAGTGAAACTGTGAAAGGTTGAGATTCTGGTTCTGCACAAACAAGCAAACAAACAAAAAATTCCAAAGAGCCAATGGAAGAGGAACCATCTGGATGTTAGTGGAATGTTTGTTTACTTGCTGAGTTGGCACGAGAGATCTCCGGATTTGGTACCTGAACCTACTTTGTTGTCCTAATCATCATTTTCCCTCAATTTTCTTTCTATATAATTTGTTCTTTGATAGAAGGTGAGAGGCAGAGATAAACAGATAGTCACCTACCACACTGTCCCAGAGCTCATGAGATGTTTCTCCCTCTCCCCCCATGTGGGGACCAGAGGTTTCAATCAGGGTCACTGTGCACAGTGATATGTGCAGTCTGCTGGATGAACAATCACCAAGCTTGAGAAATCTTGACGTTTTTGGAAAGAGGACAGATGTTGGATAAGCTCTAAGTACTTTGCAACCTTTCTACAATCAGAAATCTTGAGTTTCTTTCCTCTACAATTCAATCCATGGTGGTGTTCTTTCTCTGTGATGGGGAAAATCTGGTTTTTCATTCTTTAAAGAAAAAGAATTTGTCTTACTTTCTGATCAGATTTTAAAATATTTTTTCCAAAAGGTAATATATCATTTTACCTTTATGTGGAATTGCATTTCATGTCATAGTTTTTCCTTCACTCCTAACCGGATAGCATTAGTCACTCACACCCAATTAGGGCAGGAGAAACTGGTGTGGGTATACAGCCAAGACCTTCTCCCAAACACATTTAACATTTCCTTTTACTAGACATCATAGGCTGGGTCCCCTGGGAAACCGATTCTGAGATTTGCATCAGGAAGTTTATTGGACCATGCATCACAAATAGCACTGGTGGGTGTGAGGGGGACAGGCTGGCAGAAGGACAAGATGAACTGGGTTCCAGTTGTAGGGAATCCCTGGTGAATGCAGTTGGAAAGAATCATCCACCTAAGGCAAAGGGCCTAGATTTACAGTTTACTGAGATACCCTTCTTTGATAGGTTCAACTGATTTATGTGGTTATTGGTCTAACAGCCAGAAAAATGAGGTGGAATAGAATAGAATTCTTGATTTCTTGGTGTTTTGCAAGACAGAATCACACTGAAGCCAATGAGGAGACTGTGGCTTTACCAAGGAAGAGTGGCACATTCTATGGATTCCCCTGGTATTCATAGGCAACAAGAGCGTTTGAAACACATTGACTTAAATGCTTTCATTCCAGATCACAGGGCCCCCCTCCTTCGAATCAGAATCTCAACTCTATCAAAAAAAAAAAACAAACTGTTATCCATGTCTGCAAACCCAACCATCTGTGGAGCTCCACTATACTTAGAATTCAGTCTTGAGTTTAGACACCTATTTTTATGCCTTCAGTGGGTGACAGGTTTAACAACATCCTAAGTTCTTTATACCCGATTCCTTTGATGGACATGAGCAAGTCTGTAGAAATTAAAACACATATGCGGCCTTAGAATCCCAGAGTCTCTCTGCTCTTAGCTCTGCTTCATTATTTCTGTCTCATCCAGTGTATCTATAGTAAGTGGAATGTTACACCTGCCTCACTATCTAGGTTATTTTAAATAATCAGGAGTTCATTGGGTATAGTTTAGCAGAGAAAAATAAATGCCTCTATACATAAAGTGGACTGTTAGACCCTCTTATAAATAGGGTCAGTTTCTGCAGTTCAGACAGAAATAGTAAGTACATGTTTTTTGCTTTAGGATGCTCAAATATTATTGATTCCATCATAATAAAAATAGACCATCATGTTCTGTGTGCCTAATAGCATCCACTTAATAGGGAAATGTTCATCCCAGATCTTCTGGAGCCAATGCAAAGTACACACTGTTTCTTATGTGTATTTGTGAAACAATCTGATCTTGACATTTTAAATTGCCAGGCCAAATATTGCATCATGTCTATTCGTGATGGGTGTTAAGTTTTGTTAAGTCATTAAAATGTATTTCTTCTTGAGAAATAGCACTGATACGAAAAATGAAGTAAATATATGCTGATCCCTTAGACTGTGCTGTACTATTTGTCTCTTCATCAAGCACTTAATAAATAACCACACTGTGTCAAGTACTTATTGCACCAAAAACAAAAATACACTGATGACATTTCCTGACTTCCAGGTGTCACTCTGGTGCAAGGAAAAAGCATCTTTGATTATACAAGGAAGTTAATGATAGGCATTAATACTGGCTTAATTATGAACCACCCGACAGAAAAACAGAGAAAGCGTATGCTATTACTGTCAGAGAGACTTTTCTTATTTAAGTTCCCATCTGACCTTCACCACAACCACATGAAGTAAGCCTTCTTGGTTTTATTGAGGTTTCTTGGGAGACCGTGTAGTTTGGGGTATGGGCAGTGGCATACTTGAGTAAACATATACATCATCATGCACAAGGATCCGGGTTCTAGTCCCCGTTCCCCAGCTGCAGGGGAAAGTGTCATAAGGGGGGTAATAGTTCTGCAGGTTTCTATCTTTCTCTCTCTTTCTCTATCTCCCCTCCCCTCTCAATTTCGTTCTGCCCTGTTGAATAAAAACAAAAAGTAGAAAGAAAAAAAAGATGGAAAAAGTGGTGGCCAGGCAATGGTGCACCTGGTTAGATGCACACGTTACAGTGCACAAGGACCGAGGTCCAAGCCCCTGGTTCCCACCTGCAGGGTGGTGAAGCAGGGCTGCAGGTATCTCTCTGTCTCTCCCTTTCTCTATCTCTCCCACTTTCTTAATTTCTCTCTGTCTTTATCCAATAATAAAACTTTTAAAAAGAAGGAAAGGAGAAAAGAAAGAAAAAAAAAAAGGCCACTGGGAGCTGTGGATTCCTAATGCTGGTACCAAAACCCAGCGATAAGGGTAGAGACAATAGAAAAAAGAAAAATAATAATAAATCATATATTATATATATAAATCATATCATTTATTATATATTGTGAATATATAATAAATCATATATTCATATAAATCATATATTTTAAATGGATTAAATCCAACCATCTTACTATAGCATCTGTCCTTTGTGCAATCCCCAAAGCTGGCAAACTCCAATCCAGAAGTAAAATATAATTTGAATCTTGGTGGTTTTGTAAATACAATTTTATTATTTTGTATATTATCTGTGGCTGTGTACATCCTGTAGTAACAAGAGTTGAAGAATTATTCCAGATAATGCACAGACATAAGGCCATCACTTATCTGGACTTTATAAAAAAAAGTTTAAGTTGAATTCTATATCTTATTAAACCACAGTGGATCCCAGTCAGGTATAAAGGCGACTCCCAGGAGGTATTTAGCAAGATCTGGAGAAATTTGGGTTATCTCACTTTGGAGGGTGTGCTGGACATTTCCCTCCCTTCCTTTTTCTTTCTTTCTTTCTTTCTTTCTTTCTTTCTTCCTTTCTTTCTTTCTTTCTTTCTTTCTTCCTTTCTTTCTTTTTCTTTCTTTCTCTCTCTCTCTTTCTTTCTTTCTTTCTTTCTTCCTTTCTTTCTTTTTCTTTCTTTCTTTCTTTCTCTCTCTTTCTTTCTCTCTCTTTCTTTCTTTCTTTCTCTCTCTTTCTTTCTTTCTTTCTTTCTTTCTTTCTTTCTTTCTTTCTTTCTTTCTTTCTTTGTATAGGGTTGCCAGGCTAGTGTGGGGGTGCCTCTTCTCAGGCACATACTATCTGGGTTGGAGAGATCACGACTGGAGCCAGCCTGGGCTGCTACTCACTCAGTGACGAGAGAGAGATGACCCAGGGACAGAGCTGCTGGTGGTGAGGCGATTCAAAATATTTATTGATCAGAGAGCCAAGGCTTTTAAGAGTCGGACCCAAAAGTGGCAAGTCAGAAATGGAAATGGCTTGACATACTTTGGAAAGGGGGCGGAGAAAGGCAAAAGGGCTGGGAAAGGTAGGAACTTCCTTAGCAACTGTTGCAAGGGTTCTAACTGGTAGGATAAATAATACCTTGCAGGCAGGGAGAGTCTTGAGGGTAGAAAGAAGATAGATCAAAGGAATGAAATGGGTGGGATTATGTAGGTAATAAGGGAGCAGGCCATAGTATCAGGAATGCAGGGTGCTTGTGAGGCAGGGAGTCTGAGAAGACGAGGCAAATATTGGGGAGTCCTGTCCCTCCTCACTCAACCTCTCAGTAAAGAGAGAGAGACTGACAGGATGGACATGGCCCTCAGATCAAGCCCTGCCAAGCTCAACCACATCCTTACAATTTCTCTACGTAGGATTATCACTGGAGCCCTGTACTGGAACTTGAATCCACTGCTCCCATGATCATTTTTATTTATTTTTATTTATTTATTTTAATAGGATAGAGATAAATTGAGAGAGGAGGAGCAGTAGAGATGGAGAGAGAAAGAGAGACACATACAAACCTGCCTCACCACTCCTGACGCTTCTGCCTGCATGTGGGGAGCCAAGGGCTTGAACCAGAATCCTTTTTCTGGTCCTTGTAATTAGTATTATGTGGACTTCCCTTGGGGCACCACTGCTTGAATCCCTTCCCCATTGTTTGGTAGTGGAGAACACAGATGAGGCTAAATCTACAAAACACAGGATAATCTTCCAAAAACAAAGACAATTATTTGATCCAAAATGTAAACTATAACCACCACCATCATCATCCCCAGTCCTCTATGTAATGACATTCACAGAGTAGTCCCACTACAGAAATTAATAAATGTTGGTCTGCTTCTCATTCTGCTTCTAAGACCCCTTCTGTTTTGATCATCACATTAGGTTCACTTGCATTGCTTAACGCTGTGGTCTATTTACATAATCATTGTTTTGTTTGAGACCCGCACTTGTTTAATCCCCACTGCTTCGCACCCTTTTTCCTTCTCCCCACCCCCTATCCTACGTACTTCCTCTTCCTGACACTTCTGCCTCAGGAGATATAAAGGACAGGATTTTCTAATGAATGGAGATTGATTGATTGCACTGCATCCCCGCTCATCAATAAAGATTGAACTGCATCCCAGCTCAGCCATGAGTCCCTCGTCATCTGTCTCCTGCCTGCAAAGCTAGCCCAGCATCTGGTGCCTGAACAGGGACCGGCAAATAAAATGTGAAAATCTTCATTCTGTGGGATTGACTAAACATATGCATTATTAATATATGTTCTAATGTAAGTGAGCTGGATACAGTGGAAATCTTCAGAATATTGTTTTTTCTAAAAATCGCATTGAAAAATTCTCTGTTAGATATTGTTTCTTTAAGGGAGTTGGGCAGTAGCGCAGCAGGTTAAGCATAAGTGGCTCAAGGTGCAAGGACCGGTGTAAGGATCCCGGTTCAAGCGTCTAGCTCCCCACCTGTAGGGGGGTCGCTTCACAGGTGGTGAAGCAGGTCTGCAGGTGTCAGTCTTTCTCTCCTCCTCTCTGTTTTCCCCTCCTCTCTCCATTTCTCTCTGTCCTATCTAACAACTGCATCATCAACAACAATGAGAAACAACAAGGGCAACAAAAAGGGAAAATAAAAAAAAAGATATTGTTTCTTTAGTCCATCTAAAGATATTCACCAATATTTACATTTTCTTAAAGTCAACCAAGATGGTAGTAAGAGAGCTTTTGATGGTATAATCCTACAAAAAAAAAAAAAAGAGTCCTGGCAAGAGAGGCCAAGGCAGTGCTGTGGAAACTGTTACTTCTAACTTTGAGTTAGAAAGTTACAAAGTAAAGTTACAAAGGTAAATTCTTATTAGTTGCTATTAAAATGATTTCCCACTTCTACGCTCGACCGGACCTGCCAGTATACATGGAAATCTTCGCCCACTCTGTTCAACGCTTGACGTCTCGTCATTCAATCTGGTCCCCTACGCCTACACTGAACTTCTCTGTTCCAGACTCTTGGAAACAGAGTTGGAAGTCAGCTGAGGTCAAGAACAAACACCTCATCACAGACCCCTGCAAGCGTCAACCCGGCTCTGACCTGGCATGTTATGATTGGGCCCTCCTCAATCGCTATCGAACAGGCCATGGCCGGTGCGCCGCTGTGTTCCACTGCTGGGGAGCCAGAGATGACCCGAACTGCCCCTGCGGCTCCAGACAGACTATGACCCACATAGTCAACGACTGCCACCTCTCCAGATTCAAAGGAGGTCTCGAAACTTGACATCAGGCTCAACCTGACGCTGTTGACTGGCTACGGAAGAAGGGCAAACGCTAGAAGAAGAAGAAAATGGTTTCAGCATCAATAATATCCACATTTCTCCCATGGACCCTCTGAGGCATGGCTCCTTTTTCTGCCCACTTCTCTTGATCCATACCATTTGATACTACTTCTGCTGAACTCAGTCAAATCAATGTAACCAGTACCACCTCAATACAGTTCACTTCAGATTGTCATCAGAGACACTAGGCTTAGAATGTCAACCCTTCAGCTCCAGTACTCTGCCACCAAGTTGCAGATGTTACCAAGATCCAACCTGACATCACTGGACAGATGACCAGTCACCAGTGTACCCTGGAACCCTACGTCTCCAGACTCTTGCCCTACTAGGGAAAGCCAGAAACAGGCTGGGAGTATGGATCGACCTGCCAATGTCCATGTCAGAAGCAATTACAAAAGCCAGACGTTCCACCTTCTGCATCCCATAAAGATCCTGGGTCCATGTTCCCAGAGAGATAAAGAATAGGGAAACTTCGGGGTCAGGTGGTGGCACACCTGGTTGAGCACATGTGCTACAGTGTGCAAGGACCCGAGTTCAAGCCCTCAGTCCCCACCTCCAGGGGGAAAGCTTCAGGTGTGGTGGAGCAGAGCTGTAGGTTTCACTCTGTCTCTCTCCTTCTCTGTCACCCCCTAACCTCTCAATTTCTGGCTGTCTGTATCCAATAAGTAAATAAAGGTAATAAAAAAATTTAAAAGAATAGGGAAACTTCTAGTGGAAGGAATGGGATACGGAATTCTGGTGGTGGAAATTGTGTGGAATTGTACCTGCCTTATACTATGGTCTTGTCGATCATAATTAAATCAATAAAAAATAAATACATAAAAATGGTTCAGAACGCAAAGTCACAATAAAGTCACTACCTCCCAGCTCACTCTTAGGATGCATGTTTCTTTCTCCAACAAGACATGATTGAAATCCAAGGAAGTAGAAGATAGATGAATACAAGTTGATCTCACTCACAGGTAGAAGTTGAAAACCAAGACCAGAAGAGAAAACACTCAGCAGAACCTGGACTGGAGCTGGTGTGTTGCACCAAAGTAAAAGACTCTGGGGTGTGTGGGGGGGGAGAGCACAGGTCCTGGAAAAGGATGACAGAGGAGGACTTGGTAGGGGTTATATTGTTAAATGGAAAACTGAGAAATGTTATGCATGTGCAAACTATTGTATTTACCGTCGGATGTAAACCATTAATCCCCAATAAAGGGGAAAGAAACATAAGAAAGGAATCTTGTCCCATATTAAATCCACAGCACTGCCGTATGCCAGAATTTAGCAGTGCTCTGGTTATTCTCCACCCCCCAAAAAAGTATTTTTTAAGAAAAAAAAAAAACATTAAAAAATTATTTAATTATAAAGTGGAAACACTGACAAGACCATAGCATAAGAGGGGGTACAATTCCCACCACAAAGCTCCGTATCCCCTCCCCTCCCCAATAGCTTTCCTATTCTTTAACCACATGGGAGCATGGGCCCAGGGTCATAATGAGATGCAGAAGGTGGAAAGTCTGGCTTCTGTAATTGCTTCCCCACTGAACATGGGCATTAAGAGGTTCATCCATACTCCCAGCCTGCTTCTCTCTTTCCCTAGTGGGGGGGGGGGGGCCTCTGGGGAAGCAGGGGTCCAGGACACATTGGTGGGGTTGTCTCTCCAGGGAAGTCCGGTTGGCATCATGGTAGCATCTAGAGCCTGGTGGCTGAAAAAGAGTTAACATATAAAACAGAGCAAATTGTTGATTAATCATGAACCTAAAGGCTAGAATATTGCAGTTGTATATTTGGGGGCGTCCGTTTTGGAAATAGCTATTAGCTCTATTTTAGGTATATTCCAAAGGGTCCATGACTTTACTAGTATCTTTCCTGAGCCTGACATCTGATATGCAGGTAGACCCAAGTTATTTTCTGGGGAGATGATGTCATGGCTGGAAATAGGGCTAGAAAGAAAAAAAAAAAAAACCCTTTATAGTAAAAGAAACAAATATTGTAATTTTCCGTGGTACTCTGCTGTAAATAGCATTTTTTTAGTCATAAATGTGTAAATCCTAGATATAGGCATAAGAAAATACAACTATTTTGTTAGAAAAATGGTGATATGTGAAGTGTATGCATTGGTGAAATGAGAAGCCACTACGTTTTTAATCAGTTAATCTTCTAGTAAGTAAATGAACAATGGTAGAAATTTTTAAAAGAGAGGGGCAGTTGCCTACAACTTCCTTCCAGATAGAACAGAATCATTTGTTCCTGTCAATATCTAGGATATTGTTATTGGTAGACATCATTAAATGGCATAAAGCATGGTGAGAACAAATACAATATGGTAAATCCTATCTATGTGATTTTCTTTTTTGATGTTGTTGTTTTATTTTACTTTTTTTAGCTTTGTTTATTGGATAGACACATCCAGAAATCAAAAGTGGAAGAGGGGACAGAGAGGGAGAGAGACAGAGTGACACCTGCAGCCCTGCTTCACCACTCACAAAGCTTTCCCCCTGCAAGTGGGTCTATGTGATTTTCTAATAAAAGCAAGCACCCATCAAACCTGGTTATAATAATAATGATATGTTGCCTTTTTAAACTCTAAGACCACAAGGAAGAAGTCTTAGGGATGAATAGAACAGGTTGTAAACTCTGTATTATTTCTCTACTATACACTGTCATGTTTGAGGGTAAGTAGAAATTGTCAGAGAGTTGTTAAGTGAGAATTTGAGTCCATACTTTAATGCTGAGCAAACCTAAGTGACTCTAGCTAGGTTTCATGTCTCTATTGCATGATTAATTTAAAAATAAAAATAAAGAAAATTAAGGGAACATTAATTTATGGCGAGGACACCAAATATTCAGAGACCATCAGTAAAGAAATGCTCAACATAGTGAATGGAATTTTCTGTGGCTAACTCCAGAACTTGTTGTAATTCATTCCTAGCACCTTTTGTAGACCTACCAAGCATCAGTCAACATCGAAAATACTGAGAATCAAAAATAAATCTGCTGTAGTCTGTGACCTATTGGCATATCTTCCTCTGCAACTCTTACTATAATGATAATTTTACGTTTATTGACAGAGATCTTTGCTTATTGCCTAGAATGGCATCTGTTTTTCCTCAGAGTTATGGATACTAAAAGTAACAAGGCATTTTCAGTGTTATAGTGATTGACTCATATTTATTTCATAGATGAACAAGCAAGATGCTAAGTGACCAGTAATGAGCTCAGGTTAGATGGACACTATGGAGGATTGGGAGAATGCCAGCCACACTTTTCCCCAAAGTTCTTGCTGCCAGTTCCTTCCTGTAATGGTTCTTATTTGTTACAAAATTCGTTTTATGTGCATTAGAAGAAAATGATCAACTTGAGGTGGTGGGTTTCCAGTGACCTTATGAATGCCTCAGAGCACCTGGAATAAGACTGAACAGCATCTAGGTAAACACTTCTCTCTTTCTCTCTCTCTCTCTCTCTCTCTCTCTCTCTCTCTCTCTCTCTCTCTCCCTCTCTCTCCCTCTCCCTCTCCCTCATCCCTCTCCCTCATCCCTCTCCCTCATCCCTCTCCCTCTCCCTCTCCCCCCTCCCCCTCCCCTCCCCTCCCCTCTCCCTCTCCCCCACCTCTCTCTCCATATATATTAGACAGAAATAAATTAAGAGAATAGGGAAAATAGGGGGGGGAAGAGACAGAGAGAGAACTGGAACCCTGCTTTACCACTTGTGAAGCTTTCCCCCTACATGTGCGGACTGGAGTCTTGAACCCACATTCTTGTACACTGTAATGTGTGCAATTGACTAGGTGTGCCACTGCCTGACCCCTGTAGGGAGGCAATTTTCTATACATTTCAAGAGGACTATATATAATTCAGCAATATTCACAGACACACCTTCACTACTGGATGTGGAAGTTAATCTCTCACAGAATATGCAAGACAAGTAAGAATATTCATCCTGTCCAATTCTTAATTCACAAGAATTTCTTGGAAAGAGGAAGAAATCTAAAAAAAAAAAAAAAAGTTCTGACACGCGTATTTATAAATAATGTGGGGGCCAGGTGGTGGCACACCTGGTTGAGCACACATACAACAATGTGAAAAGACCCAGGTTCAAGCCCCTGGTCCCCACCTGCAGGGGAAAAGCTTTGCCAGTGGTGAAGCAGGGCTGCAGGTGTCTCTCCCTCTCTATCACCGCCTTTCCTCTTGATTTCTGACTGTCTCTATCCAACAAATAATAAAATAAAAGAATATGAAGCATTCCTCCTAAATGTGTTAATTATCTTTGTTGATTCAGTATTTATGGAATAACTATACATATTTATAACAAGTCAACTACAATGATATAAAGTAGCCAAAAGTAGTCTTGTGTAGTTTCAGATTATTAAAAATAAAAGGTGGTTAATTCCCACTTAGAAAGATGTCTATTAAATATTTTAAACATATTGTAAAAAGGGGAATGTCCCCCCTCTTTATTGTTCCTGAAATGCTCTTTAGTTATTTATATTATCACATAGCAGCAGATTACAAGATAAATGAAGAGTCCTAGAGAAGGGACGTCATTTGCAGTTTCTTCTTTTGACTGTTAAGCTCATCCAGCAGTCAAACACTGGGATATTGTGTATGTAGTTTGGCATCCTTGTATAACCTGACTAACATCTGTTGAACAACTGACAGGAAGAAAGAAGTAATTAGTTCTCTTTTCTTCAATTAAAAAAACATTAAGTTAATCACTTCAGAGTATTTGTTTCTCCTATGACTGGCCCTCAGGAGGACTTCATGAACCAGTAATATGCCCAGAGGTTTCTCCAGCTATCGGTAAGTATCTCAGGAGAAATGTTTACTCTCTAATTTTCTTTAAAAAAAAAAAAAATTGTGGAGCAACCACTGAGTCAAACATTGAAGCAGATTCTGAAGAAACAAAAAAATGAAAAGAAAAAAAAGTTATCCCCTTTTTGGTTTTCTGTATGTGAGAAAGGATTTGTATGTAACTAATTGCTAAAGAAATCAATCAGAGATGCACTTGGTATAAGGCTAAGTTATATACAGAAGTATTTATTCTGGTCTGAAGTCATGATTAAATAGACCTCGGAGCAGCTAACTCACTCAGCAGAGTGCATGCCTTCTTATGTGCAAAATCTTGCACTCCAACCCAGCATCACACACAGATACCATAACTGGATAGGAGGCAGGTCTGTTGATGCTGGAGCAGCGCATTGCCATGTGCCATCTCTGCCTTTCCCACCCTCTCGCTATATATTTAAAAATATCTACTCATTCATTTGTGTATTCATTCATTTAAAGGACAGAGCTAGGGAGAAATTGAGAGGGAAAGAGACGATAAAGAGAGACAAACAGTCCCCCACTGCAGGGGAATGTTTCACAAGCAGCGAAGCAGGTCTCTAGGTGTTTTCCTCTCTCCTTCTCTACCTCCCCTCCCCTCTCAATTTGTCTCTAAAAAAATGGAGAAAATATGGCGGCCACCAGTAAAAGTAAATATATTTATGGTGTCCAGCATGGAAAAACCCTGACAGAAAGAGAGAGATGGTGAGAGAGAGAGAGAGAGAGAGAAAGAGAGAGAGAGAATAAGAGGGAGAGAGAGAGAGGGAGATGTGGACCTATTTCACAATTCTTGTAGCTTTTATCCTGCATATGGGGACATGGGGCTTGAACTTAGGCCCCTGTGCATTGTACCATGCACCCTCTACTGGGTGTTCCCAGGGTGTTGTGAAGGTGAGAAGCTCTGAGTTCCAACTTCAACACCACATGTGCGCGCGTGTGTGCGTGCGCGCACGCGCGCACACACACACACACACACACACACACACACACACACACACAGAGAGATCTTAAAATTTAAGTAGAGCTTTTAAGTACATGGTGAACTTACATAATTGTTTTTAATTAAAAAAATAAATCCTAAAGTCTAACCCTAAAACAATTGCTGATTCTAATGTCACCATATCGTTTTTTAGCTGTTCTAGGAGAAAGAAAAACTATAGAGAATTATTGAATCCCTACCTCGTAACTACTTTAAAAGTCAAAGTAATTCAAATTCTGAGAACACAAATGAGATTATCTGTGGTTTTACTTCATATGATCATTTTACAGTTGAATTATTAGAAAAAAAGGATTTCCCCTCAGAGAACATAAAATTAGCTGTCATTTATATACTTGCCATTTGAAAGATTATATATTTGCCATGCTGAACTTCAAATGTTAGTTTGAACAAAACCTTCTGTTCTTCTATGCGCCTGCAAATGTTCTTTCAAGTACTTACAGTGCAGGTTTCTGCAACAGTCTCCAACAGAAAGGAAGATGGGTGCCAACACATTTGCCATTTCCCTCTAGACCCTTCAAAAAAAAAAAAAAAAGACCAGGAGCTTCCTTGAAAAACATCCAATCCAATCATGAGGCTAGAAGACAGATCACTTCTAATCAAATGTTTAAAATGTCTACTCTGAATATGTATGTGTGTGTGTACATACATATATATTTAATATAAAAGTGGAACCACAGCTTGTGAGAAAACATTTGCAAACGGCACAGCTAATAAGAGTCTTTGATCCCCAAAACACAAAGAAGGCTCCTGCTGTGCACATGCCTTGCATGGTGACACCCTAAGTTTGATCTCCGTAAAATGGTTGAACAGAGTCCTCGTCTCAGTACAAATAGATAAACAAAGAAAAATACACAGAGACCATAGCACCAAGGAAATGAACAACTTGATTTGAAAACGGATGAAAGATCTGATCAGATACCTCATGAAAGAAGACACGCAAACAGGGGAGTCCGGTGGTAGTGCAGCGGTTTAAGTGCAGATGGAGCACACCACAACGACTGGCTTAAGGATCCTGGTTTGAGTCCCCGGCTCCCCACCTGCAGGGGAGTTGCTTCACAGGCGGTGAAGCAGGTCTGCAGGTGTCTGTCTTTCTCTCGCCCTCAGTCTTCCCCTCCTCTCTCCAGTTCTCTCTGTCCTATCCAACAATGACAATAACAAGGGCAACAAAAGGGGAATAAATAAATAAATAGATAAATATTAAAAAAAAAGAAAATCAATACAGGAAAATTTGCTCCACATAACTTGTTATTAGAAAATTTTCTCACAAAAATGACAAGTAAGCACCATTGTGTTTCTTTTGGACTGTCTGAATGGCTTTGGTCACCAGACTAGGACTATACTAAATTTGAAGGAGGATGTGAAGCTACAGGAATTTTCATTCACTGCTGGTGGGAATTTAATGGTACAATTGCTTTGGAAGGAAGTTGGGAAGTTTCCCACCAAAGCTATTTATAAAGTATCGCTAATGCTAAAATAGACTTTTCCTATGATCCAGCAATCAAAGTAATAAATATTTATCCAGTTGAATTGAAAACATGTCCATATCAAACCTGCACAAGAATAATTTGCCACACTTTCATTCATAATTACCCCAATCTAGAAGCAACCAAGATGTGCTCTGGTAGAAGTATGAATAAATAAACTTTGTTTGTTCCTTAATAATTGTTGTTTTTGCCTGGCTGGCTTCACAGGCGGGGGACAGAGACGACCACAGACCCATGGATGAGTGGAGAAGCAGTATTTCTTTATTCACGAGCGAGCGGGGATACAGTTCAAAAAACCACTCTGATCTAATCACAACCCAATTCTGTCCTCCATCTCTCTCCTCTTGCGGGCGTCAGGAATCAAGGAAGTACACATAAGTTAGGGGGCCGGGAGAAGGGAGAAGTGTGAACCAGCAAGGACTAAACCAAAATCTCCCGGAGGCAGGGGGAATGAGACCAAACCAATGTAACAGAATGACCATGTAAATAGACCACAACGTCAAGCAGTGTAACAGAAGGGGTCCCAGAAGCAGAACTAGAAGCAAACCAACAAATAATGAAAATTATTTTCATGAAAACAAAATGAGCTTGGGCTGAGTCTCTCTCTCTCTCCCCTTTCATTTCCCTGTCTTTACCCAATAAATTAATATATATATATATATATATATATATATATATATATATATATATATATATATATATACACACACACATATATTGAATGGTGGACTTTTTGGTCATTGCCAGGACACCCTATCACCTGAGCCCCTACTCAGGGAATCCTAGGATTCTTCCACAGATATAGTAGGCACAGAGTTCTAACATATCCCTCTCTCCACCATCTCTGTTCACTTTCATCAAGAACGTCATCATAATCCCTCTTGTGGACCTCTCCAGGATCTTGCCTCTCAGTAGAGCAGCGATGGTAGGGAATACCCTCTCTCTGAAGGGAGGCTGAGTCAGTCTACTCTGCCACTCCAGGAAGACTGGTTCTGAAATTAATGCAGTCTGGAATGTTCCCAGCTATGACCATGAACTGTAAGCTCAGTTTGAAAAGGACTCAGAGGTTACACAGGCTTCTGTGCTAAATATAAAGAGATAATGGGTCCTGGGTTAGGTGGATGGGGTATACAGTTAATTTTATTCATATTTAGTTATTTTTTTCTTTTCAAGAACAGGAGCCATTCTTCCCTAATCCAGCTTCCTAGCCCTTTTCTCTATTCTGACACTATCTTTTCAGAAAATATTTTTGTCCATCTGCATGTTAGCTATCAAACTCTAGCAAAAACTACAATAGTTGTGGGCAACAATGGTAAGGACTTCCCCATTTTCTGAAGGGAGGCTGGGTCAGCATACTCTGCCACTCCACTTGAGGAAGACTTCTTCCTGCATGGAGTGCAGCCTAGAATGTTCTCATCTGGGACCATGGACTGTGAACTCAGACTGGCAGGGACTCAGAGGTTACATAGTTTCCTGTGCTAAATATGAATAGACATGGGCCATGGGTAAGGTGGATGGGGTAAACAGTGAATGATATTTATATTTTCTCTTCACGATTGGGAGCTGCTCTCTACTAGAAAGCCCAAGTCTAGTTCTCTATTTCTAGTCTCAACCCTGACTGTATCTTCTCAGACAATGCTTTCAGTCCACCTGGATGTTAGTTCTCAGGTTCAGGCAAAAATTATTAATGTTACTAGTCCCAAAAACCATATCTAAAGTATATTTCCCAGCTTCTCATAATCCTAAAATCCATGTTTTTACTTGTTCTACTCCTACTTTCTAATTCCTGTTTATTAGACATTTTGTCATGTTTCATATCTTACCACCTTTCAGATGCCAAGTTGCAGATACTATTATTGTATCCTGAACTCCTTGGGCAGATAACCTCAGAAATGTATCCCAGAACCTCACCTCTCCAGAGCCCTTCCCCTTTAGGGAAAGATAGAAACAGCTGGGGCCATGGATGGACCTACCAATGCCCATGTCCACAACAGAAGCAATGACTAAAACCAAAACTCCCATCTTATGCATCCCATAAAAAATGTTTGGTTCATATCCCTAGAGGAGGAGAAATGTTAGGGAAAGATGACCAGAGGGCTCTGCACTCCAATTCCATCAGGCTTCAAAGAGAGGAAAGGGTAAAAAAGATATTTTGAAGTAGTAATAGGTTTAGGTTTGACTTAGAAAGGAAGAGAAGAAAGGACCATAGAAAACATGGACAAAATTAGATAGCTGGAGCAGGGCAAGCTCTGGACAGCCTGTCTTGACCACCCCACTCCCACTAGTCTGTCGGCCACCAGAGAGGTGTCATCATGGAGGAGGAGGAGAGGCCATGGTGGGGGTGAGCACACAGAGTGCACTCTGGACACTATGACAGGGGAGAATGTATTTATTGGGTTACAGGAAGGTATTCTTATACTGGAACAAGCAGGCATAAAAAAGGAAGTATGGTTGGACCAATCATTGTAAAGGTCAATATCGTGAAGCGGGAACAAGCTGGGGGCAGGGATGTTGCAGTCTTAATCGGGGATGGACTGGGGCAAAGGCTGAGGAAATCTCAATAGTTAATGCTATTTGTGGCAACACCTTTTTGCCTGCAGGAAATGGAAATTCAACTATAATCTGTGCAGCAGTTTTGGTAAACAGCTCCTGCCCTAGAGCCAGGTGCAGAATGCTGGCAATCAAGGCCAGCTGGGGAGAGGGAGGAGGGGCAGGAAGGCTTTTTTTGAGTGAACTGCTATGGGTCTCAGGGAGATGATCAGGGTGTCAGCCCTGCTCGACCTGCCATATCCTCACAAGATAGTAGATAGATGATAGGTAGATGATGATAGGTAGATAGATAGATAGATAGATAGATGAGAGGTAGATGAGAGATAGATGATAAAAAGATGACGTATGATAGATATATGACAGATGGATAGGTAGATAGATGAGAGATAGATGATAAAAAGATGATATATGATAGAGATATGACAGATGGATGGTAGATAGATGAGAGATAGATGAGAGATAGATGATATATGATAGATATATGACAGATGGATGGGTAGATAGATGAGGGATAGGCATAGATGTAATAGCCAATTCATATCTCTGACCTTGAGAACCACTGCAGTTTCCAGTTGAGGGAATGAGAACACATAACTCTGGTGGTGGGAATGATGTAGACTTCTACTCCTGTTGTCTTATGATTTTGTAAACCAATATCAAATGACTAAAAAAAAAAAGAGCCTGAGAAATATGAAGGGGGCATCAATGCATTTGGCTAAGTTAAAGAAGTTACCCTAGAAAAGCTACAAATAATATGAATCTATCTAGATTACATTAAAAAGAAATAAAAGAAAAGATACAACTATAGAATTAAAAGATCAGTGGTCATCAATGGTTTTGAACTGGGGATAGATGAGAAGATTAGGCACTGGTGATTTTGTTTTTATTTTTAGATAGAGATAGACAGCTAGAGAGAGAAAGTGGGCCTAGCACTGACACTTCCTACAACGCAATGGGGACTGTGTTCATCCTGGGTCTCTCAACCTGGCAAAGTAGTGCCCTATCCGAGGGAGCTACTTCACCAATCCACACGGCGGGGTTGCAGTGGTAAATTACTTAGTGTGAGACAGTAGTGGTGAGCAGACATCATCAAGCTTTAATGGATAAAAACACATCATTAATAACTCATCATTTCATGTACCACACAAATACAACATGTTAATTCTAGAGAAAAGAGAAGTCAGGTATAAAGAGAGGCTATGGGACTTCCCTGCGCCATCTGGCCAATCACTCTGTGAATCTCAAACTGCTGAGAGGCAGGTCTATTCATTCTTTTAAGATGCAAGTGGATCTGAAGGTATGATCTTTCATCCCTTGATGAAGGTATGCTACTTTGATATTCTGACAACAGTAAAGTATCCCTGCTCCAACTGCTACAATGTGACTCTAATGAAAAATGGAATTTGTTTTAAAACATAGTTCAAGTGGTATCACACAAGCTCACTTTTATGCCACCAACCACCATCAAATAACTAAGAAAAGGATACAAGAAAACTGTCTGCTCCATCCATTGCTAGAGAGAGTCCTACTTACGTGCTCACGGCTGTTTGACATTTCTTTTCTATGGTAGTACAATAAATGTAGTGACTGAAAACTGCCGTGTGTGTGTGTGTGTGTGTGTGTGTGTGTGTGTGTGTGTTCTGGTTCTGTTGACTCAGGAATTCAAGTAAGCATTGGATGGGTTCTCTGCTCAGAGTCTCCTAGGCTATACTCAAGACAGCAAATAGACTGTTTCATTTGAAAATCTGATCTGGGTTGAGTCTACTTCTATGTACGTGCAGTTTATTTAGCAGAATTAATTTTTCTGTGACAGATCCAAAAGTCCCTAATTTATTTCTTTGACTGGGGAGATTAATGGTTTACAATCAACAGTAAATACAGTTGTTGGTACATGAGTAAAATTTCTCAGTTTTCTGTAAAACACTGTAATCCCCCACCTAGGTCCTCCTTCACCATCATTCAGCAAAACTACCCCCTTCCCACTAGAGTCCTTTATTTTAGTGCAATATACCAAATGTCCCTAGTTTTTTATTGGTTAAGAACACACTGTCCTAGTGCCCCAGAAGAGCTCCTCCTTATTCCTTGCCATGTGGCTTCCTCTGCATTACTGCAAGAACCTCTCTGAAGACTACAGAGGAATTATGTAGCATGATGTAATCACAGAGGTACTGCTAGCTTTGATTTTTTAAAATACATTTTGTTTCTTTGTTAGTTATGGGATAAAGACAGAAAGTTAGAGGGGAGGGGGAGATAAATAGAGAGGGTAAAATACACAGAGAGACACCTGCAGCCCTGTTTCACCACTTGTGAATTTTTCCCAAAAGGATTTTATTTACTCTTTTTATGTGTGACATAGATAGATAGATAGATGATAGATAGATAGATAGATAGATAGATAGATAGATAGATAGATAGATAGAGACATAGAGATCCAAACAATGTTCAGTTGCAGCTTATGGTGGTGCTGGGGACTGAAGCTGGGTCCTCAGAGTCTCATGTATGAGAGCCTTTTACAGAAGCATTATGCTGTCTCCCCACGCTGCCCATTAACTTTGTCATAGTCAATGTCTCAAAAGTCAAAAGTTGAAAACCCAGGTAAGGAGATAGCACACCGGCATGAACCTCAGAAGTCAGGGAATGATGTGGAGTCACTTAGGCTCTATCTAGAATTTTGACCAACTAGGAAACAAAAGTAGAACATTAAACAAGGCACACTGGAGTTAATAACTTTCAGGGGCCATGTGGTGGTGCACCCTGTTAAGCACACACAGTAAGAAGCGCAAGGACCCATACAAGGAATCAAGTTTGAACCCCCAGTTCCCCACCTGCAAGGGGAACTCTTCACAAGAGATGAAGCAGGTTTGCAGGTGTCTATCTCTTTTTTTTTTCTTTTTCTAAAAATTGTTATTAGTGATTTAATAATGATTAACAAGACTGTAAGATAACAGAGGTACAATTCCATACAGTTTCCACCACCAGAGGGCCATGTCCCATCCTCTCTCCATTGGAAGCTTGCCAATTGTTACTGTTTATCCCGCTGGAAATATGAACCAAAATTCTTTATGGGGAGCAGAAGGTGGAAGGTCTAGCTTCTGTCATTGCTTCCCCCTGGATATGGATGGTGGTAGGTTGAACCATACCCTCAGCCCATTTTTATTTTCCCTTGTGGAATAGAGCTCTGGAGAGGTGAGTTTGTGACACACATTGGGGAGGAACTTCTGTCCAGGAAGGTCAGAATAGTATCATGGCAGCTTCTGGCCCTGGGTTGGAGGAATCCGAAAGTAATCCTAGTCCTGTCTTGCTGTGTTCTCCGGTGGTCTATTCCATAGCCATACCTCCAGAAGTCTCCTGCAGGTGTCTTTCTCTCTTCCTTACTATCTTCCCACCATGTTCAATTTCTCTTTATCCTATCCAATAAAATGGAAACAAATGGCCACCAGGAGCAGTGAATTCATAGTGTAGGCACTGAGCCCCAGCAATAACCCTGGAAGGCAAACTGACAAACGAACAAGCAAATAAAATAAAATGCGCAGAGTCAGAGGGGATGATAGAGCCTAGACACAAATCAGGAAGGTTACCCTCACTCTTTTCTCTTTATGGATGGTGGAAATAGCAACATCAAAGTTGGAAGACATTCTCTGAAAGGTCACGGGATTTAAAAAGTAAAAAATAAAATAAAATAAGTGATAGATTGTTGTCCTATCACATCTAAAACCTAGTAGGCTCCCCAGTACAACTCTTTACCATCTGGTTCTTTCACAGATTTTAATGAATGCTACTAGATCAAATTTTAGAGAGCTATCGTCCATCTGCTGTAAGTGGGGCTGTGGAAATATAACTTTTACATTCTGACAGTCAATCACCAAGACTTATTGTTCAGTTCCTATCTCTAATCGGCAAGCCATAATCATTGATGTCTCTGTGACAGCAAATCTAATTTTTAAAGAGAGGGAGGCTGCCAATACGTACACAGACATGCACATAGTAAATTTCTGACATGTGGATTGACTAAGTACGTGGTTATCTGCAAAGCCTGTTCAATGTGGAGGGGATGTGGGAATAAAAATGAATATGGATTCTTTCTTCCCCCCAAGGAATTTATAATCCAGTTGGAGAGGCAGGCATGTAACAAATATAATGAAACACAGAACGAGATAGGAGTGGCTGATCGTGGAATAAGCAATATGCAGTGGGAACACAGAGGAAGCAGGTATGGTATTTTGGAATGAATCCTATGTCAAACTTGCTTCCAGTCTTTCTCTAACTGCGACTTCTCTGTGATTGGAATGTCAACCTTGGAAAATTTCTGTTTTCTGCAGCTGGGCCGTAGTGCAGTGGTTAAGTGCCCATAGTACAGTGAAGCGTCTGTGGAAGGACCCAGGTTTGAGCCTCCCCTCGCACCCCCACCTGCATCAGGGGACACTTCAAGAGTGGTGAAGAAAGTCTGAAGGTGTCTGCCTTCGTCTCTCCTTCTCTATCTTCGCCTCCCTTCTCAATTCCTCTCTGTTCTATGGAATAAAAAGGGTGGGAGGGAAGAGAGAAAAGAAAAAGAAAAAAAAAATTCTGCCAGGAGCAGTGGATTCATTATAGTGATGGCACCCTGAGTTTCAGTGGTAATCCTGGAGGGGAAAAAAAAAGGTGGAAAGGAAGAAATAAAAAGTAAAGGAAAGGAAAAAGTTCTGTTGTTGAGTTGCAGAACAAAGGAGAAAGCAGAAGAGAAATCTTGACAAACACTGACAGTTCATTTCTGGGACTTCATGGAGAAGAGCCAGATGCAGTACATGGATTCCTAGTGAATGTTTATTGTTATTTTTGTTCTTCACCTGTACAGCAGATTCTATGAGAGACTGACACAAACAGAACTCCTTTGTGTTCAAAACTGGGTAGAAAGGAGAGATCAAGGGGAAAGAAATTAGCCAGGGGGTCACAAGATTACATAACTGGTGCAATCCTCTGTGATAAATTTAATGCTGGGCTACAATGGCAAGATGATTGTATTTATCTAAATTCAAAGAAGTAATCAATTCCAAAATGTTCTGTGTCATTCCAGAGCACTGCAGCAGGCATCTGTAGCAATGCCTGATGTGTCCTAGAAAGATACAAACTGCTCTTACAAAGCAAATTCTCATTCAACTGAGCTGAGGTTGGAAGATCTGAAATCTCCCTACTTTTATTTTTCCTATTGGGGACAGGTTCCTGTATGATATCAGTGAACTCACTGGCCAACTTATTAAAATTTTATATTTATTTTTATTGGACAGAGACAGATAAATCAAGAGGGGAAAAGGGAGAGAGGAGGGGAGAAAGGAAGAAGGAGAAAGAGAGACTGCATATGATGCTGAGAATTGAATTGGGGTGGAGGTGAGGGGTGGTGGTATCCTGGTTAAATACACATAGTACCAAGTACATGTACCTGTTCAAGGATCATGGTTCAAGGTCCCGACTCCCCACCTGCAGAAGGGACCCTTCACAAGTATCAAAGAATGTCTGCAGGTGTTTCTCTTTCTCCCTCTTTATTTCCACTTTCCTCCCAATTTCTCTCTATTCTATCCAATAAAAAGAAAAAAGTGGCTACCTGGAGCAGTGGATTCACAGTACAGGCACAAAGCCCCAGGAATAACCCTGGAGGCAAATAAATGAATAAATGAATGAATAAATAAATAAATAACTTGAGACCTAAAACATTATGTATTATTTCTATTTTTTATTCCTGCCCATAATTTTCATTTTTAAATAGATTTTTAGGGGGTCAGGTGGTAACACAGTGAGTTATGCGCATGTGGTGCAAAGAGCAAGGACTAGTGTAAGGATCCCAGTTCAAGCCCCCGGCTCCCCTCCTGCAGAGGAGTCACTTCACAGGCGGTGAAGTAGGTCTGCAGGTGTCTGTTTTTCTCTCCCCCTCTCTGTCTTCCCCTCCTCTCTCCATTTCTCTCTGTCCTATCGAACAATGACAACATCAATAACAATGATAATAATAACCACAACAGTGATAAAACAACCAGGGCAACAAAAGGGAAAAAGTGACCTCCAGGAGAAGTGGATTCATGTTGCATGCACTGAGCTCCAGCAATAACCCTGGAGGCAAAAAAATTAATTTTTATTACGGGGGATGAATGGTTTACAGTAAATATAGTTGTTGAGTTCACCTTCTTCACCTCATCTTGGAGGGAACTTGAAGAAATCATATGGAGTAGAATAAGCCAGAAAGAGAAAGATGAATTGAGATAATCCCATTCATGAACAGAAAGGGAACACATAAAGTCAAACTTGAACTGGGAACTAAAACTTTTAAGTACCATGTCTAAGCCACTATACTACCTCACAGACGATAAAATGTGACTTCCCAACATGAGAGGCAAGGCTTAGAGGACCTTGTAGTTGTCTTAAATTTGTGTGTGTAAGGATGCCCTGGCCTTCTGGTCTCACTGAAAGAAAGTTTCTGTATATTTATGTTTGATAACATTTATTTAGAGGAACTGATCAGGCCAAGCAAGAATTATTGACCATCAAGAGACATGCTTTGGAACCCACTAGACTTGTACTAAAAATGAATTTTAAAAAATAGGCTTTTACTTCTTCCTATTTTTTTTTCTTTTTTTATTTAAGGAAGGATTAATTAACAAAACCATAGGGTAGGAGAGGTACAACTCCACACAATTCCCACAACCCAATCTCCATATCCCACCCCCTCCCCTGATAGCTTTCCCATTCTCTATCCCTCTGGGAGCATGGACCCAGGGTCATTGTGGGTTGCAGAAGGTGGAAGGTCTGGCTTCTGTAATTGCTTCCCCGCTGAACATGGGCGTTGACTGGTCGGTCCATACTCCCAGTCTGCCTCTCTCTTTCCCTAGTAGGGTGGGTCTCTGGGGAAGCAGAGCTCCAGGACACATTGGTGGGGTCTTCAGTCCAGGGAAGCCTGGCCGGCATCCTGATGACATCTGGAACCTGGTGACTGAAGAGAGAGTTAACATACGAAGCCAAACAAATTGTTGAGCAATCATGGACCCAAAGCTTGGAATAGTGGAGAGGAAGTGTTAGGGGGGTACTCACTGCAAACTCTAGTGTACTTCTGCTTTCAGGTATATATTTTGCAGTAGTTTATGGATACGTGTGAACATATGCTCTCTCTCACAGAAACTGGTGTATATCTAGGTTTTGGGACTTTGTTAGAAAGTGAACCACCTGGTATGGAATTAGAGAATACTATGAAAGGAAAGGTCTCACGCTAGTAATGAAGCTGAAGGGTTGTCATTCCACACGTGAAGTCTCTGGACACAGTCTGAAGTGAAGCATGTTGAGGTGGCAATCTTTGCATTGATTAGGTTGTGATCGGCAGATGCAATATTATTTGATATGGATTGGGAGAGGCATATGGGAAAGTGGGCCCTATTCAAGGGTTCCAGGACTGGGGGAAATAGAGGCTCTATAGTGGAGATGTGAGGCTCCTGCTGTCTTAGGGTTCAAAAAGACAATCGATAGTTAATGTTATCATCACATTATTTGGTTATTGGGTTAACTTTGAAAAGTCCTTTTGTTAGGGTTTGTTGTACAGTATCCAGTATCTTATATATAGCTGTGCTATTGGTTGCTTCTGATCTACTTGGTCTAGGCTTCTGAGAGAGTCTGCATATAAATTACACAGCCTATATATTAAAAAGATTCAGTTTGTGTTTTAAAAACTTTGAGACATACAATTAATTTTCCCCCTCATATTAATTAACTAGTGATTTATATGACTACATTTTGCTAGGAGTGTACATAAACACCATTCCTACCACCAAAAGACTGTGACCCATCCCTCCCACCCACTCCCACCCCCCACTGGCCCAGGAAGCTGCATGTCTACCCCCCACCACAGGGTTTTTACTTTGGTGCCCTACTTACAATTTGGTCAGGTCCTGCTTTTAGTTTCCCTTTCAGATCTTCTTACTCAACTTCTGTTGATGAGTGGGATCATCCCATACTCATCTTTATCTTTCTGACTTAGCTCACTTAACATAATTCCTTCTAGCTCTGTCCAAGATGGGTCAGAGAAGGTGGGTTCATTGTTCTTGATAGCTGCATAGTATTCCATTGTGTATATATACCACAGCTTTCTCAGCCACTCATCTGGTGTTGGGCACCTGGGTTGCTTCCAGGTTTTAGCTATTATGAATTATGCTGCTATGAACATAGGAGTACACACCTCTTTTTGGTTGGCTGTTATGGAGTCCTTGGGGTATAACCCCAGGAGAGGAATTACTGGGTCATATGGAAGGTCCATGTCTAGCCTTCTGAGAGTTTTCCAGACTGCTCTCCACAGAGGCTGTACCAATTTACATCCCCACCAGCAATGCAAAAGGGTTCCTCTGTCCCTACAGCCTCTCCAGCATTTGTTGCTGCTGTCCTTTTTGATGTATGCCATTCTTACAGCAGTGAGGTGGTATCTTAGTGTTGTCTTAATTTGCATTTCTCTGAAAATCAGTGACCTAGAGCAGTTTTTCATATGTTTGTTAGCATTTTGGATCTCCTCTGTAGTGAATGTCTTGTTCATATCCTCTGCCCATTTTTGGATGGGGTCATTTGCTTTTTTTGGTGCTAAGTTTGCTGAGCTCTTTATATATTTTGGTGATTAGTTTCTTTTCTGATGTATGGCATGTGAAGATCTTCTCCCATTCTGTAAGGGGTCTCTTTGTTTGTTTAATAGTTTCTTTGGATGTGCAGAAGCTTTTCAATTTGATGAAGTCCCATTGGTTTGTTTCTGCTTTAGTCTTCCTTGCAATTGGGTTTGATTCATCAAAGATGTCCTTGAGGTGTAGGTGGGAAACTGTTTTACCAATGTTTTCCTCTAAGTATTTGATTGTTTCTGGTCTGACATCTAGGTCTTTGATCCATTTGGAGTTGATTTTTGTTTCAGGTGAGATAAGGGGGTTCAAATTCATTCTTCTGCATGTTACAACCCAGTTTTCCCAGCACCATTTATTGAAGAGAGCCTCCCTTTTCCATTTAATCCTTTGGGCCCCTTATCAAAGATTAGATGTCCATAGGTGTGGGGATTTATTTCTGGGCTTTCAATTCTGTTCCACTGGTCTGTGTGCCTATTTTTGTTCCACTACCATGCTGTTTTGATGATGATGGCTTTATAATATAGATTAAGGTCTGGGAGTGTGATACCTCCATTTCTGTTTCTTTTCCTTAAGATGGTTTTGGCAATTCTAGGTGTTTGCATGTTCCAGATAAATGATTGTAGTGTTTGCTCTATTCTCTTAAAGAAGCTTGGTGAAACTTTGATGGGTATTGCATTAAATTTGTATGTGGCTCTGGGGAGAATATTCATTTTGATGATATGTATTCTTCGAATCCATGAGCATGGGATATCTTTCCATTTCTTGGTATCAGTTTCTATTTCTTTGAGTAGCAACTCATAGTTTTCAGCATACAAGTCTTTCACTTCTTTGGTCAACTTTATTCCTAGGTATTTGATTGATTTTGCTGAAACAGTAAATGGGAGTGATTTCTGGATGTCTTCTTCTTTAGATTTAGTGTTTGCATACAGAAATGCCACTGATTTTTGTACATTGATTTTGTAACCTGATACCTTGCTATATTGCCTAATAACTTCCAGTAGTTTTCTGCTGCGTTCTTTAGGGTTTTCTATGTATACTATCATATCATCTGAAAATAGTGAGAGCTTGACTTCTTCCCTTCCAATCTGTATTCCTTTGATTTCTTTCTCTTGTCTGATTGCTATGGCAAGAACTTCCAATACTATGTTGAAGAGTAACGGTGACAGTGGACATCCCTGTCTAGTCCCTGATCTGAGGGGGAATGCTTTCAGCTTCTGTCCATTGAGTATGATGTTGGCTGTAGGTTTGCTATATATAAACTCCACTATGTTGAGGAATTTCCCATCTATTCCCATTTTTGGTAGAGTTTTGAGCATGAATGGGTGTTGGATTTTGTCAAAGGCTTTCTCTGCATCTATTGAGATAATCATGTGGTTTTTGGCTTTGCTTTTATTTATGTGGTGAATGACATTGATTGACTTATGGATGTTGAACCAGCCTTGAATTCTTGGAATGAATTCCACTTGGTCGTGATGAACAATCTTTTTTTGTTATTTGTTAATACAAAAGAGCAATCTTTTTGTATTCGGTTGGCCAAGGTCTTGTTTAATATTTTGGCATCTATGTTCATCAGAGATATTGGTCTGTAGTTTTCCTTTTTTGTTCTCTCCCTATCAGCTTTTGGTATCAGGGTGATGTTGGCTTCATAGAAGGTGGAAGGGAGTATTCCTGTTTCTTCAATCTTATGGAAAAGCTTAAGAAGTATGGGTACTAACTGTTTCCTGAAAGTTTTGTAGAATTCGTTTGTGAAGCCATCTGGTCCAGGACTTCTGTTGTTGGGGAGATTCTTAATAACGGTTTCAATTTCTTTGTCTGTAATTGGTGCATTTAGATTTTGTAGTTCTTATTGGTTCAGTTTTGGAAGGGCATATGCTTCTAGGAATTGTTCCATTTCTTCCAGATTCTCTAGCTTGGTGGCGTATAGTTCTTTATAGAAGTTTCGCAGGATTCTCTGCATTTCTGTGGTGTCAGTTGTGATATCTCCTCCATCGTTTACAATTCTATTAATTTGAGTCTTCTCTTTTTTTTGTTTGGTGAGTCTGGCTAGGGGTTTGTCAATTTTGTTAAATCTTTCAAAGAACCAACATTTGGCTTCATTGATCTTTTGTATGGTTCTTTTATTTTCAATGTTGTTTATTTCTGCTCTAATTTTAGTGATTTCTGTCCTTCTGGTTGCTTTAGGGTTCCTTTGTTCCTCTTCCTCTAAGTCCTTAAGGTGTGCAGTAAGGTCGTTCATTGGAGCTTTTTCTTGGTGTTTAATATATGATTGTATGGCTATAAGTTTCCCTCTCAGTACTGCTTTAGCTGTGTCCCAAATATTTTGATAGGTTGTGTTTTCATTTTCATTTGTTTCCAGGAACATTTGAAATTCCTGCTTGAGTGAATCTCTGACCCAGTGGTTCTTAAGGAGTATGTAGTTTAGTTTCCAAATTCTGTGACTTTTAATAATTGTCTGTTTGTTGTTAAATGTTAGTTTTACTCCACTGTGGTCTGAGAAGATACTTGGGATGATTTCAATGTTCTTGAATTTATTGATGCTGTCATTGTGGCCTAACATGTGGTCTATCCTTGAGTATGTGTTATGTGGATTTGAAAAGAAGATGTATTCCAGTTTTTTGGGGTGAAGGACTCTGAAAATGTCCAAGACGTCTAGTCTGTCAATCTCTTCATTCAATTCTCTTGTATCTTTGTTGGCTCTCTGCTTTGTTGATCTGTCTAAGTGTGAGAGTGGGGTATTGAAGTCTCCCACTATTACTGTATTACTATTGATGTATTTTTGAAATTCTTTCAGTAAGTGCTTGATGTATTTAGATGGTCCCTCATTGGGTGCATAGATGTTAATAATTGTTAAGTCTTCTTGGCTGATTGATCCTCTAATCATTATGTAATGTCCTTGCCTATCTTTTATTACTTTATTTAATTTAAAATATATCCTGTCTGAGATGAGAATGGCTGTTCCTGCCCTTTTTTGTGGTCCGTTAGCCTGTATGATAGTTTTCCATCCTTTCACTTTAAGTCTGTGTTTATCTTGTTGTGACAGATGGGATTCTTGCAAGCAGCATATGGTTGGATTATGCTTTCTGATCCATCCCCCCACTCTGTGCCTTTTTATGGGTGAGTTTAAGCCATTGACATTTATTGATATTATGGATTTAATGTATTGTAGTGCCATTGTTCAAAAAAAATTTGTTTGCTCTGATATATTGCAAGTATTATAGTGATGTTCTTGTTTATAAGAGGTCTTTTAGAACCTCTTTCAGGGCCAGTTTGGTGATGGTTTCCTCCTTTAACTGTTGTTTGTCTAAGAAGGTTTTGATCCCGCCATCTAGTTTGAATGAAAGTCTAGCAGGATATATTATCTTTGGTTTAAACCCTTTTTCATTCAGGGCTCGATAGATATCTTGCCATTCCCTTCTGGCTTTTAGAGTTTGAGTGGAGAAGTCTGCAGATAATATTAGGGGTTTTCCCCTGTATGTGACTTTTTGTTTCTCTCTTGCAGCCTTTAGGATCCTTTCTTTATCCTTACTTCTTCTCATTGTGACTATGATGTGTCTTGGTGTCTTCAGGTCTGGGTTGTTTCTGTTTGGGACTTTCTGGACCTCTTGAATCTTGATGTCCTTTCTGTTATTCAGGTCTGGGAAGTTTTCTTCTATTATTTCCTCTAGAATGTTTGCTTCCCCTTCCTCTCTTTCTTCCTCTGGCATGCCAATTATATGAATTTACTTCTTTTGAGATCATCCCATATGTCTCTGTTGTTGTTTTCTGTGTCTCTCAATCTCTTTTTAAGCTCTTTCCCCTCTTTCTTAGTTTTCTCTAACTCATCCTCTGTCTGACTAATTCTGTTTTCTGCTTCTGTTAGTCTGCTTTCCCTTGCCTCAACTTATTTTTTCATTACAGCTATTTCAGCTTTCAGTTCTCTAATTGCCTCAAGATAATCAGTATTTTCCTTGGGGGTCTCAACTGTTCTTTCCCTAATACTGCCATTCCTATCCTCCAATGTTGTTTTCATTTCTGTTATTAATAAGTTTATTATTGCTTGAATACTTTTCTTATCTATGGTTACTTCTGGCTGATTTGTAGTTTCTTCTGGGCTCTTGTCTTCATTCATTGGAGTAGCAGTTTTATTTGTTTTTGATCTACCCATTTTTTTAATTTATGTGTTTCTTTTTTATGCTCTGTTGTTCCTCAATTGTTATGTCTTGAGTACAAGCAACACTATACTAAATACCTTTATGACAATTGCACTCACCAACCTCAGGAATTACAATAGCAACTGAAGCAAGTATTGAAGCAGTTTAATCACTACCAGTTAGCCAAACAATGTATCCAGTCCGTGAAAAAATAGTAACCAAATCCCAGTGAGGAAGAAAGAGAAAAGAAAGAAGGAATAGCAAGAATAGAGTTACATGAATCTACTATCCACTGTATATTCTAGGGGTAGCAAGAGGGGGAAGGGAAGTAGAGCAGAGATACACACATAGAGAGTCCACTCTGAGTCAGATTTCTTCCCCAACATAATTCACAAATTCAGAGAGGCAAAGAAGGAAGAAGTGTATGACAAGATAAAAAAAAAAATACAAGAGAGAGAAAAGAGAAAAGATAAGAAAAAGAGCTGTAATTAAAGAACAGTGAAAGGAATGTTTTTTTATTACTTTATTTTTAATTTAATTTTTTTAATTAGCTAGGAGGAGGAGGAAGGGGAGAGTCTGTAGAGGAGGTAGGAGTAATGAGACAAGTTCCTCCCACAATAGATAAGATGCCCACTACCCTAGTAATGAAAGATACCCTAAGAGTTAATTCTGATCAACCTAAAGGGGGGGGGGAGATATATGCCTTTATATAAAATTAGTAATAAAATAGAGCAGGGTAAAAAAAAATACCCTGTCCCAGATTTCCTCAAACCTCGTGATCAGAGGCAGCTGATTGTTAAGAAAGAGAAAAATAAATAAATAAATAAATAAATAAAAATTTAAAAAAAACCTCAGGACTAAACAAGGATAGCTGACATAGACAGTTATGCAAATTTACTATCCACTGTATATTCTAGGGGTAGCTAAAGTAGGAAGGGAAGTTGAGCAGAGATACTTGCAGTGAGAGTCCACTCTGAGTCAGAATTCTTCCCCCAAATAATTCCCAAATGTGTATCAGTGAATTCAAAAAAGCACACTGTTTGGTGGTGTGGGGGATGGAGCCTGTGGCTTTGGAAGCTGTAGGATTAAGGAAGAAAGGATGACAAGAATGAGAAAAAGAAAAAAAAGACAAAGAGAGGCAAGAAAAAGATAAGAAAGAAGAACAGTAATAAAAGAGCTGTGAAAGGAAAGAGTTTTTTATTTATTTATTTTTAATTATTTAATTAGCTATGCGGGGTGGGTGGGGTGGGGTTGGCTACTTAGAAAGAAAAAAGGCCAGAGGTTTCAGAAGGGAATAGACTTAGAATGAATGATACTCCCTGGTGGGACAGGAATCTTGGTAAAGAAAGAAGCTCAGCAGGGGAGCCTGCTAGGAGCTGGTCCCCAGGGACTGGTTATGGGGGGGGGGGGAGGAGGTGTGCTTTGGGATTAATAATTTAAAAGAAAAAAAATTTTCCCTTTTTTTCTACTCTATTTTTTAACCCCAATTAAGTTATAGTCACCTCCTTGGTGTAACCTCTAGGACCCCTTATTGACTAGCCTACTAAAGGCAGAAAATCCTACTGTTTCCAGAAGATGTGGTTAGAGCTCAAGCCACTAGCAGCTTCTCAGTCCGCCATCTTCTGGGAACCCCCTTACTTCTTCCTATTAAAATATCCTTTCTCTCTCTTTCCCTAGTAGGGCAGGGATCTGGAGATGTAGGGCTCCAGGACATATTGGTGGGGTCGTCTGCCCTGGAAGTCCAGTTGGTATCATGGTGGCATCTGGAACCTGGTGACTGAAAAAGAGTTAAGATAGAAAGCAGAACAAATTGCGGACTAATCATGAACTTAAAGGCAAGAAATATTGCAGATAGAGAATTGGGATCTCCATTTTGGAAAAAGCTATTAGGTCTATTTTAGGTATACCATGTTCAGTGGGGAAGCAATTATAGAAGCCAGAACTTCTACCTTCTGTACCCCATAATGTCCCTGGGTCCATACTCCCAGAGGGTTAAAGAATAGGAAGCGGGGAATTGAGTCTGGTGGTGGGTTAAGCACAGTGGGTTAAGCACATGTGGCGCAAAACCCAAGGACTAGACTAAGGATCCCGTTTTGAGCCCCAGGCTCCCCACCTGCCAGGACATCCCTTCACAGGTAGTGAAGCAGGTCTGCAGGTGTCTGTCTGTCTCCTCCTCTCTGTATCCCCCTCCTCTCTCCATTTCTCTCTGTCCTATCTAACAACAACAGCATCAATAACAACAATAATAACTACATCAGCAATAAAAAACAACAAGGGCAAAAAAAGGGGAAATAAATAAATAAACCATTTATATATTTAAAAAAGAACAGGAAAGCTATCAGGGGAGGGAATGGGATATGAAGTTCCAGTGGAATTGTGTGGAATTGTACCCCTTATCCTATAGTTTTGGCAATGTTTCCATTTTATAAATAAAAACTTAAAAGAAGAAACAAACAAAGAAAGAAAGAAAGAAAGAAAGAAAGAAAGGAAGGAAGGGGATAAAATAGTTCCTATTGTTACAAATAAAACGGATGCATTAAAAAATAAAATAAAATAGACTTTCTGCACTCAGTATTCTCGAATCCTTGAACAGGACTCTGAATTCAAAGCTTAAATTGCAATGCAGTAAAATTGTCTCTGGTTTTAATTTAACTCTTGATTAACTGAAACATGTTTATTAATGTTTTATGGTAGGAGAGTTGACAGCTCAATCATAAAATATTGATGTGACTAAAATAAAAATACTGAAAAAAACACATAAAAATGCAAGTAAAATAGATCCCAAATGCAACTGCCAGTTTGACCTATCCACTCAGGTCTGATTTAACCCATCATAGGCAGCCTCTGACTTAGACATTGTTCCTCTACAGAAAGCCAGCTGCAGGGAACTCAGAACAGCAAGCTTGCTTCACAATTAGCTTTATGAGGCAGCCTATGTTTACCCCCCATGCATTCCATAAGACAGAGTGTGAAATCTATCTTGACAGCTTTCTGATATCACAGAAGCTGAGAATGTCTCTGATCTGGGATGGCCGGAATATTTCTCATAGAATCAGGATTTCCAGGTCCCTAGGTCATTCCCTTGTGGGCTGAACTATCAAGTGTAATCTAGTCCTCACTCTGGCTCAAAGCATAGCCTTACTTTCCAAATGTAGCCTTGGCTCAAGACCTGTGTTTGGCTGGCTCAAAGCCCATGTTGCACTAGGTACTTCCTGCACTCGATACTGTTTGCACCAGGCACGAATGTATGATGCAATGCTGGCACTGTGTATGTCACACAAATACTCAGCTGAGTACTATGCATGTCTAAGCTGACTGTATCAGCTGACATGATAAAAAGTCTATGTTGAAATTATAAATGAACACACTTGCACTTACTTGCTCCACCAGTGTTATCTCCTTATGCTTTATTCCATCTAGAAACATAACCAAACTCTCTACAGCCAGTGAAGGGTGGAGAGAGAGAGAGAGAGAGAGAGAGAGAGAGAGAGAGAGAGAGAGGGAGAGAGAGATATGCAGCTCTGCTTCCCCCTGCAGGTAAAGACTGAGATCTTTAACCCAGGTCCTTGTACATGATAACATGTGTGCTCAACCAGTTTCACAAACAGAATGCATCTTGTTCCTTTCTCTTCTATCATCTTGAATGTTCCTTCTAGTCTCTCTTCCCATGGTCAGTAGGAGTAAAAAACTATTATTTCAACCTTTCTCTTTTTCTTTAATCCTCAGACTAATGTCATGAAGTCCAAATGTGACAGTGTTGGTATTATCAGAGGAAAATCAAGTGATATAGAAAGGTTCCCATACACAGAGGTGACAGATCAGTTATGTTAAAGGGGAGAGTATAGTTATTTCCTCAATTTGTGGGGAAAATTGTAATCTCAATCCCAGCTACTCCAATTACCTAATAGCCAATGTATATACTACATAACAATTGAAATACAAGAATGCTTAGGAATAGAAACCCAATCCAGGTATTAGGATAGGCACAGGCAGAGGTTACAAAATTGGACAGAAAAATTGATTGATGAGTTAAGGCTGGGAAGGGTGCTAAGTACACTTGACTTGGGGCCACATTAGTGATGTAAAGAAGAAAGAGGCCATGAGGACCCTTTTTCCCTGTTCTAATATGTTAGGTACCTTCCTAGACCCCTGGGAAGAAGGATAGAAAACTGTCAACAACAGAGATTGAAACCAGAGAGCAATACAAGAAGTAGGGGTTGGTAAGAATGGACATTTGTGCAACTATTGAAAGAAAAGACTTGGGGACTGATCACACTATGGAAAGGAGACAGCAAGTATATATATGGAACCAACTGGTGGCAGACCAGGTAGAAAGCCTCTGTTGTAATGCTCAAGGTCCCAGGATTAAGCCCTCACTCCCTACCTGTGGGGGGTGAGCTTCATGAGTGGTGAAGTAATATTATAAATGGCTCCCTCTATATCTTCCCTTCCCTATCAACTTCTGTCTACATCATTTTATATTTTTATTAAAGTCACTTAGAATTTCAATCAAACCTGTTTAAAAACACAGCATATACAAATATGAATATATGAAAATAAATTAAAAATGATCTTATAGGATTGGAGGAAAAAAATCTTAAAAATCTTGGTAAAACTGTCTTCTAATTTATATTCCTCCAGAAGTATACATATGATATTGTTGGCTCAGTGGTAGAATTATTACCTGCCAGAATATATTACACAAGTCAGGTACATACAGTTGAAACTCTTTCTCTCTTGATTCTACCCCCTTTGTGCTCAAAGAAAAATCATTACTGAGTTCCACAAACATTTTGATCAGACTTGAATCTGTGAAATATGTTGGCCAAGAGAAATGCCCAAAAGGTCTTTGTCTATCAAACAAGGTGTGCTTAATTTTGAAAGAGTCCCATTTTGATTGCACCCAGGTATAGCACAATCAATCCTCCCAGAATCTAGAATTCACGCCCCAACCCCATGATCCAACACTTTGCTTTAATTTCCTATGCACTCTCTCCCTGCCCACTTTAATTAAGGGAAGGGAATTGCTCATTTTTTATTAAAAGATATGCTTGATGTATTTTCCAGAGTTATAGTGGTGCTGATGAAATTCTCCAGTATGTCAGGCAGTGTGTCACAAAGTCTGCAAAACCCATTCTCGGCCACCATGCTTCCAAAGCAACACACATGGTCTATGACACAAACACGTGTTTCCAAGGCAAAGGTCCTTTGGACTTCTTATGGAAGCCATTGTTTTTGAATGTATGTCCTTATTACCTCTGGACTGAACCATACACAACTCTCTTTTTATTTTTATTAGCGATTTATTTACAAAATTGTAAGATAAAAGGGATATAATTCCATATAGTTCCCATCACCAGAGTTCTGTATCTCATCCCCTCCATTGGAAACTTCAGTAGTTCTCCCAAGAACAAGCATAGTTCTGAGCCACTCTGGTTCCAACAACAGGAAGAACAAGGGACAGTAACAGCCATGATATTAAAAAAAAAGCTAGTAGTGTGCTGTATCACTTTGGTATCTATCACCTGTGGTCAAATCTGGGGGATCCAGGCAGTACTTCACCTGATTCTCTAAAATTAAAGTTCTTTCTGCTTTTATCATCTATATTTGCTGACACACAGACACACAGCATAAAGACAACTGGAGTCAGAAATACATGGCTTTGATCATTCACTCATTTTTCACCTGAGGCTTACTTCTTTTTTTTTCTCTCCTTCTTCCATTTTTTTTTAAATTTATAGAAAGGAAACAGTGAAAAAAACATAGGATATGAGGAGTACAACTCCACACAATTCCCACCACCAGAACTCCATATCCCCTTCCTTCATAGCTTTCCTATTCCTTAACCCTCTGGGAGTATAGACCCAGGGCCATTGTGGGATGCAGAAGGTGGAAGGTCTGGCTTCTATAATTGCTTCCCCGCTGAACATGGACATTGAGAGGTCAATCCATACTCCCAGTCTGCCTCTCTCTTTCCCTAGTGGGGCAGGGTTCTGAGGAATCGGAGCTCCAGGACACATTGGTGGGGTTGTCTGTCCAGGGAAGTCTGGCTGGCATCATGTTAGCATCTGGAACCTGGTGGCTGAAAAGAAAGTTAACGTACAAAGCCAAACAAATCGTTGATTAATCATGAACCTAAAGGCTGGAATAGCGAAGATGAATATTTGTGGGGAGTGGTCGCTGTTTTGTAGATAGCTGGTAGGCATATTTTAGTTATACTCCAAAGGGCCTGTGGCTATACTAGTTTCTGAGGCTTACTTCTATCCTCTTGACCCAGTTATGAGATGAAATTTGCATTGGTGGACAGTACATGTTCAGTCTCCGGAATTTCTAGTCTGTTTGGAAACAGGCAAATAATAAAGACAGTGTGGATGAAGACTCTGTGAATGAGGGAAGACTGATGAAGTGTGAAAACACAGCACAATGACTGTGGATCTGTCACCCCAAACTGAATTATGTCCCCATCATTCACAGACTGTGTGGCCCAGATCATTGACTTAAGTCTTGTTGAATGTCACTTTTCTCATCTGAGATATTCTATTGGTAACTGGGCTGTAAGATATCACTGGACATCATAAGCAAGCAAAGGAACTAAAGTTGTTGTAATTTGTCTAAATGATGTGAGCCCATCCATGCTTTGGGGAAGTGTGTGTGATTTATCTCTTGTGACAACATTAACAAGTAACTTATTACTGAACAAGTCATTCATTTCTGGAAAGGATGCAAAGTGAACAAAATGAAAAGACATGAACAAAAATTCAGAAAAAAAAATATTTTAAAAAGTGATGTTTGCTTCCCAGGAGCATTTAACTCTAAGATAACAAACCCTCTGTTTCTCTATATGGTAACAAATGAATTAAGTGATTTGAGATGTTGGGAGAACAATAATCCTGATCTTTTCTTGTTCTGCTTTTGTTGTTTCTCTTCTCTTCTTTTTTTTTATTCCTCACTCTTTTTTTCATTCTAATTTCCTCTTTCTTTCTTCCTCCCTCCCTTCCTTCCTTTCTTCCTTCAGTTCAGAAAGTTGCACTGTGACAATTGGGTTGGCCTAAGAGGTCTGTGGTGACAAAGTAATTACAACTCTTTTAACTGCAGAAATACACATTCTCTAGCAATCCATTTACTCTACACAGATGATTTATTGTATTTGTATGTGTTAACATGTGATTTTGCCATGATGTTCCATAATTAATTTGCCAACATAGTTTAATGTAATGTAGTCCAGTCATACTAAAGGCACCAAATTTAATAAAAGAAAGTGTTTAAACAGAACCCCATTCTGAAAAGCCATTTAGTGTGATGGCAGAATATCAGGAAACCAAAGTAGAAATGTGAAGCAGGAAACCGAAATCTAAAACAATGATATAACTCCCACAGAGGCAGCATGTTTGAGTTGTGAAGACCTTCTGACCCCAAAGCAATGCTCCTGCATTACATAAAACAGAAAGGTCTTCTAGGAATCAAAATAGAAAGGAGTCAACACATACTTTAGTCTTTCTATGACCTGAAGAATTATATATGAAATATTGTTCCCTCTAGGGAAAAATGGACTGGGAAAAGATTGGGGGGGTTGGATTTGGGGTACCAATGCAGATGTTGAACAGGATTTAAATTGTTGGTGAGGCTGGGTGTTTTTCTTATTAGTGATTTAATAATGATTTTTTACTTTTCTTTATTGCAGGATTAATGGTTTACCGTTAACAGTAAAATACAGTAGTTTGTACATGTATAACATTTCTGTTTTCCATGTGACGATTCAACCCCCACTAGGTCCTCCTCTGCCATCATGTTCCAGGACCTGAATCCACCCCAGAGTCTTTTACTTTGGAGCAAGACACCAACTCCAGTCCAAGTTCTGCTTTGTGTTTTCCCTTCTGTTCTTACTTTCCAACTTCTGTCTGTGAGTGAGATCATCCCATACTAGTTCTTCTTTTTCTGACTTAGGTGAAATTGTTTTGAATACACCTATCTTGGTGAGAAGATGTAGGGAGTCGGGCGGTAGCACAACGAGTTAAGCGCAGGTGGTGCAAAGTGCAATAACCAGCATAATGACCCTGGCTCCAGCCCCCGGCTCCCTACCTGCAGGGGAGTCGCTTCACAGGCGGTGAAGCAGGTCTGCAGGTGTCTTTCTCTCCCCCTCTCTGTCTTCCCCTCCTCTCTCCTTTTCTTTCTGTCTTATTCAACAAGGATGACATCAATAACTACAACAATAAAACAAGGGCAACAAAAGGGAACAAATAAATAAATATTAAAAAAGATGTACCTGTATGTCAATAAGTATACAGTAAACCATTAACTCCTCAATAAAATGATACAAAAATATTGGACAGTGGTTGTATTGAAAATATTTGAAGTTCTGAGAATGTTTCTGTTTGAACCATGGTTCTCAGAAGTGCCATCATTAGTGGTACAGTTCACCTGTATGTGGGATCCAACAGTTAGCATCTCAGCTCATGAGTGAAATTGCTTTTGTTTAGTTTGTCTGGAAAGAAAAATCGATTCACTTTCTACCTTTCACAATAATAATAATAGTGATATGCTCTCTTGAGTGGAAGCTCTCAGAATAGACCATTTTTGTCCTCCAAATTAATTGCTGTTGAATGGTTTCATAATTACATAAGTTCTTTTGAAACTGACATTTTGAGATAAAAATATATATTCAAAGCACTGTCAGAACATGAAACAAACAACTGCATGTCTGATTATCTAATAAAGTTCCAAGTGAACTACCTTTTGTGGATACACTGCTTTAGAGAAAAAGACAAATGCTCACTTCTTTCCCCACCTATCTACCCAGCCTATTGACCTCACTCCCTAGATTCCCCATCTCACTCTTTTCTTGGCATCATCCTTCTCAAGACATAGTGACTTAACGGGATATGCTTTGCTATCCTTTTCACTATTTGACCTCTGTCTCACAAAGGTTGTGTAAAAGATAATAACCTATGCAAATTAGTTTGGGAAAAGAACAAAATATTTCACCCCCCCCATTAAATTCACTGAAAATCTAGAGGTTTTCATGATTTATGTCTTTCTCTTACCTTTGTTGACTTTAGTTCTTTCCTCTGTCCTTGTAGACTTCTCCTGTCCTCTGCATATGTTACTCGTTGATCTGAAAATAATCTATTTTCTGAATTACTCATCTACAAATCATGCTACAAGCTCTTCCAAAGTCCACCTGGTCAGTATCCCACTTATACTATCAACTGAGACCTCTACCCTTTATTCTGTTATGCCATTATTGGAGAACTCTGGAAAGGTTATTACATTCAACTTATTTCTTAATGACTTTGTAATTGAAAACAGCAAGTTGTAGGTACATGGACTCACTTCAGGAAATTTGAAACTTCAATATATTAAGAGAGTGCCATTGTAAAGATGTTGGTATATTTCTTTCTAGTCATTTTTTGGCAAATAGCAGAGAGGTAGCACAGTTTATACAGTTTCTGCATCAATCAGTGGGGTTGGCACAGTGAATAGGAATTGTAGCAATTCTATGATTACATTTGGAAGATTTTTGTGTGCTTGAAATGTTCAGTCACTCTGAATTATTTTCACTTTTGTTTCCTTTAAATCCCTCAGGAACATCTGTGGCTTTCTTGACACAATTCAAGATTTCCCTAACCCTGATTTCAAAAAATATTGTTCTGGCCATTTTTTAGATTTTTTTTAATCCTTGGGGAATATTATCCGATCCTTCTGTTTTCTAGTTACCACTGTTGTTTGAAGATTATATATTCTTTGTATCTCCACCTCTTATTAATTGACATTAGTGACTACTCAGTCAAGCCCACATTATTTCAGGATGATAACAAGGATCTCTTATGCAGACAAGAAAAAGCAAAACAGAAAACAGAAGAAAAAGTAGAATCAGCAATGATTGGAGATCTTGGGTTCACTAAGACTGTATGTAAATGTAGGTACGAAAGATTGTATGTAGATGAAAAAAATAAGGGAAACCTGATATAACAAAGTGACACCTCACTTTCAATTTTTTTAATTATCTTTATTTGTTGAAAAAAAGACAGCCAGAAACTGAGGGGTGAGAGAGAGAGAGAGAGAATGTGACAGAAAGACACCTGCATCCCTACTTCACTACTTGCAAGGCTTTCGCCCTGCATTTGGGGTATGGGGGGTTCAAAACCTGAGTCATTGTGCACTGTAATGTGTGTGTTCAATCAGGTGCACCACCACCTGGCTCTGACACTCTGCCTTCTGTATCCTCAAATGCCTATTAATATGTCAGTGCTTGCCATAGAATACATTCTGCATTTAGGTTTAGTAAAAGAATAAGTGTATAATATAAATAACAATTCAAAAAAAAGAGAAATAATACCCATATTTCCCACATGAAAGTAATAGATTTATATTTTTATGAAAGAGTGTTTACATGGAATATACCCCCATCTAGACAAATTAAAAAAAAAAAAACATGCTGAATTGATCTTACAAGGACATTAGTCTGTGAATTCTGTTCTGGTTGGGCTGATGGAACTGAAACTTTAAATGGTGACATACATCAATTCCAGACTCCAAGTCAAGAGAAATTCATGTTTTGAATTAAGAAATTTGACTCAAAACAAAATAACAAAAGCTGTGTGTTCTGAGGCCAGTGGTTTCTAGGAAACAGGATAAAACTCTTTGACTTGGATGAAGAGAACAAGGGAATGCGGTGTCGCTCCGTCAGATCCGAGTGCAACTTCCTTTTCTAGTGCCTCAAGCTTCTCAAGCTGTTCTCTCTCTCTCTCTCTAAAAAACAAACAAACAACAACAGCTGTTGTTAAAATTCTCGGAGGCTCTTGCCGGGCCGGTCTAGCTTCACGGGCGGGTAACAGAGACGCGGAGACAACGGCTGGGCAGGGCAGCTGTATTTCTTTATTCAGGAACAACGATTCATAAACTAAGACAAACTAATCACCAAACAGAACTCGGCTGTCTCTTTGCGGCGGCGCAAGCACTCTCCCTTACTCTCGAACTCAGGAACCATCTCTTACTCTGGAACTCAGGAACCCAGGAACTCTCTCTCTCTGGCACTCTCTCTTACTCTGTAACCCTGAAACTCTCGAACTCCGGAACTCAGGAACTCTCGGACTCAGGAACTCTCGTACTTGGGAACTATGAAACTCTGGCACACTGGAACTCTCTTACTCTGTAACCCTGAAACTCTCGAACTCTCGAACTCAGGAACGCTGGCACTCTCCAACTCAGGAACCCTCTCCCGGGGTTCCTCTGGGGCCGGGCCAAGCGGGCCCGCGAAATTAGCAGGCCTGATCCAATTCTCTTGGCGGGGGGAGGGCTAGAACAAGCCAATGTAAAGCATACGACAAACAACAAAACAATTAAAACAAGTCACTCAGTAACATGCTACCAGGTACCTCTCTACAGGGCTCTGTGTTTAAATGATGATAGATTGATTTTCAAGTTTTTCAAAATAATAACTTGGAGTAGAGTAGAGTAGAAATACACACAGTTATTATAATAAATCAGAAATTAAGTAATTATGACTTCCTCCTTTAAAAAATATTTAAAGACAGATACAGAGAGAAGGGGTCTGGGTGATGGTGCACCTGGTTGAGCACACACATTACAGTGTACAAGGATCCAGGTTCAAGCCCCCGGTCCCCACCTTCAGGGAGAGAGCTTTGTGAGTGGTAAAGCAGGTCTGCAGGTGTCTCTCTGTCTGTCTCCCTCTCTATCTCCCCCCTATTTTTCTCTGGCTGTCTCTATGCAATAAATAAAGATAATTAAAAAATAAAAAAAAAACAGAAAGAAAAAAGAAAGAAAGAAAGAAAGAAAGAAAGAAAGAAAGAAAGAAAGAAAGAAAGGGAGAAAGAGACCTGAGCACACTGATTAGTTCTGGCTTATGGTGATGCTTAGGATCGAACCTGGGACCTCAGTGACTGGGGCATAAAAGTCTTTTGCAGAACCATTCTGCTGTCTCCTCAGCTGGGGTTGCTCCTGCTGCTGACATCTGCATCCTAATTCACTAAAGGCAGTTGCTGATAAAATCCTAGTTGCTAATTCTTCTTCATCGTGATGATAGCAAAGAGCCATGAGAAAGTGAATACCTCTCAAAACCTAATCAAAATACTTAATTTCTCTGGGAAAATTCTCGAATTCCTACTTCCATTAAGACTTTTCAAGGACAGTGTATGTTTTATAAGTTTAGTGGGACTTCCCATGAACCTGTTTCACATTTCTTTGTGCATCAATTTGTGAAGATATATATATATATATATATATATATATATATATATATATATATATATATATATATATTCTGACAAAAGGACAGGGGTAAAAAGACGTCATATCAACTGAAAAGTTATGACTGATTCCTGGTTGTGCCTGAGGAGTATCCACTATGTCTTCCAGTCAGCAAAGGATTTGTCACTCTTTTCAGTGTGCCTCAGATTATACACATAGATTACTTAAAAGCCCAAGGAGACTATTTCTAATTGGTATAAAAGGATATGGCATTAAAAACAAAAGTCTCTGAAACTCTGAGCATGTTTAATGCCCAAAGGGTAAGACAGTTCCCAGTGCAGAAACACTGTGGAAATAAACATTGTCTGTAATAGGAGATGACCTTTTGAGGCCTGTGTTAAACTTGAACAACTTTTCTCCTCTTGCTATGTTTTAAGGAGCTGTTACAAATGTACTGAAATGGGGGGAAAAATAGATTCACCTTTGCAGTCCCTCTTCTTGAGGCCGGCCTTTGGTATAGCTAATTAATTCTCAATGCAAATGACTTAAGTTGAGGGTGAGACTATTTGGCAGACAAGCATCATAGGGAGATGAGAAATTGGGGGTAGCTGAGTTTTAGTCCTGGCTCCCCACCTGTGGGGGATTGCTTCACAAGCAGTGAAATAGATCTGCAGGTGATTTTTCTCTCTTTCTCTTTACCTCCACTCCCCTCTCTATCCTATACAATAAAATGAAAACAAAACAAACAAAAAAATGACCATCAGGGTTTATTAGTGTAGGCACTCACCCCCATAAATAACTGTGGAGACAAAAAAAGAAAGTAAAGAAAACAGGAAGGAAGAAAGAAATTGTACCCATGTGTCTACAACTGTACCGTAAACTGTTAACTCCACCCATAAAATGTTGAAAACTTAGTTCTCAATGTTGAAAAAAAAATAGAAATACCATAGTGGCTGTTGACCTAATACAGAGATGAGATATTGAAGGCATCTGGGAGCAACATGAGAAGCAGTGAACAAGCTTCACACTTGCAGAGAGGCAGGACATTGTAGCAGTGAGTTTTACCAGGCATGCAGTGAGTACAACTCCAAGTCACGGTTCATGTATCAGAGATCATACAGGAGTTCTTACTCTCAATGGGTACAACATTCCATGGGAAAATATATGTTTTACATAAAAATGAATTTTAAGATAAGGAAAACATAGTAGGAAAATCCTGGGACAAAAGTCAGCAACGTGTAGACAGTTAGAAATGATCCAATCTAAACCATTTATTCTTTCGTTGAAGAATATGAGACCAAAAACATTAATCATCTAACTGGTAGTCACATAAACAGTTTGATAGTCTGATACATGTCTTGTGTTCTTTTAAAAACTTCTTTATTTATTTGTGTATTTATTTATTTATTGAATAGAGACAGCTAGAAATTGAGAGGATATATATATATATATATATATATATATATATGGAGAGAGAGAGAATGGCAGAGATACACCTGTAGCCCTGCTTCATCACTTGAGAAATTTTCCTCCTACAGATGGAGTCTGAGGGCTTGAACCTGGGTCCTTGTACGTTGTAGCATGTGCTGTCAACCAGGTGTGCCACCACCCAGCTGCCATGCCTTATGGTCTTAATAATATACATGCTGGATTGCAGTAGATGAAGTCAAGTAATTATGTAGAAATAAAGTTCATGGGTTCAGGAGACAAAAAAATAAGAGGCTATGACACAGTAGAACCAAAATGTTTTATTCAATGGTAAGGTGCTTTTAATTTTTAGCAAGCCAGTAGACAACTGCAAGTGCCAAGCCTTCAATAAAAGGTGCACTATCAATAACCAGAGAAGAATGGACAACAGAGGATCATGAATCCACATGTGGATGAAGAGCCACGACCATGTTCAACGGCCATTGAGTATCATGGGCTTCTGAGTTTAGGAGACTGCATCTAAGGGCAGTGGAAGTGAAAAGATACAGGACACACATTTCCTCTCTTATACTCCCTTCCCCCCCAAACACACTTTGGCTCTGGAATTGTCTCCTATGGTTCAAATCAGCATTGTATCAGCAGTTTAGCTCTTCCACTGGATTGTAGAAATCCATGTTCTTTCTTATTTCCCTGTCTTTACTCATGGCGATCGTTCCAGGATTCTTCCTCCCAGACTTGACTTTCAAGATCAGATGGGAAACCTGTTCCTTTTACCAACATAATGTCTGGATCTTTCAGTGCACAGAAGGCTCTATTGTATTTCTTTCTTCCTCCTTCCCTTCCTGCATTACTTTTTTCAATTTGCAAGCATGCATATTTTCACTTCTTTGTGATGTGTTTTTACCCGGATGTCTAGAGATGGAAATGGAGATGGGGATGGATAGTGAGGGGGAGATGGAGATGAGATGGAGAAGGAGATATATGGAAATGGAGATAGGGAGAGAGATAGGGAGATAGGTAGAGGTGGAGAGGGAGAAGGAAAGGTAGATGGAGATAGATGAAGAGGGAGATGGAGATAGTTGGAGATGGAGATGAGATAGAGAGGGAGAGTGAGGGGGAGATGGAGATGAGATGGAGAATGAAAGGGAGCTAGAGATTGACAGGGAGAGGAAGGTCTTATAGAGAGCTAGCACAGGGATATGAGAAATAAGTTGTGCTGATATGTTAATAAATATAAATCATTAACTAGAGGAGACCACCTGGGACCACAACAAAAAAGGACTAGAATGACTTCAGGATATTAAGTGGCTGGTAACAATCCTGCATTTTACCAGTTGAGACACCACCTCCAGTCTGTTTTACCATCAAAAAGATGGCTGAAGGGAAGAGAGGACTCCCCTGAGACTCACCAAATGCAACTGTGAGTCTCCATTGCTACTGCCTTCAGAATCTGGAACAGTGGCAGGGAGGCCCTGTGCTGACACCAGGGACATAGAACTAACCAGGAAACTCAGGAGAAGATCTATAGCTCAGTGGCCTAGCTGTGGGGCTGTGAAAGTCTCTTTGCAAAACCACTGGATGATCTCTGCCCCACCCTGCTTTATCTCTTGGTCAGGAGTCAGTGATTAAACTAAGAAGATTACTCAGGGATTAAAATAATATTGAAACAACTGTCAATTTCCACAACTTTGAACCCTTTAAGTACCTTACTTAAACACAAGTTAATCCAGGCAAGAATGATCAGTAACTTGAAAAGTACTGAAAGAGGGACCTTATAACATACTATACAAATTGGTTAAACCAACAAGAAGAAGTATTGGAGAAATGAACTAGGAAAAGAGTCCAGCTAAAAAGCCCCCCAAAGGTTTAACCACAAAATAGTGAGGTCAACACCCAAGCACTAGTTAAGGAAATAATCACAGGAGTGAGTAAAGAGCTTGAAAGAATTGTCATCAGAAATGCAGAAACAACAAATGAGGCCCAGAAAGAAAACACTAATTATCTCAAGGTTATTAGAGAGCTGAAAGCTGAAATAGCTGAGCTAAGAATACAATTAGCTGAACAAGCTAAAACAGTATCAGAACAGGGCAACAAAATAGATGAACTCCAGAAAACAGTAGAGGGGAGAGAGAATAGAATAAATGAGGCTGAAGACAGAATTAGCAAGATCAAGGACAAATTAGAGACAACTAAAAAAGAAGCAAGAGATCTCAGAAAGAGATTAAGAGATACTGAAAACAACAACAGATACCTATAGGATGACTTCAAAAGAAATAATATGCGCATTATTGGCTTACCAGAGGAAGAAAGAGAGGGAGGGGATAAAAGCATTCTCCAGGACATAATAGCAAAAAACTTCTCTAGACAACATCAAAGACATAAAGGGAGAGGAAGAGTGAGATGGAGATAGATGGAGATATGGAGAATGAGATGAATATGGGGATAGATGGAAATGAAGAGTAAGTTGGAGATGGGGAAAGATGAAGATGGTGATGGAGATGGAGATGGAAATAAATGGAGATGAGATGAAGATGGAGACAGATGGAAATGGAGAGAGATAGATGTAGACAGAGATAGATGGAGATGAGATGAAGATGGAGATAGATGGAAATGGAGAGGGATATGGAGATAGATGAAAGTGAGAAGGAGATGGAGACTTAGAGATTGACCACCCAATTGGAATAAGGGCACTCTGTAGGAGATCTGATTCAATGTTTTCCTTCAATACCAAAACATTCTCCCTTGGGGTTCCAGGGCTCAGTCCTGGGCTGTGTTCACGGCAAGGCACTCAACCTACCGGCAGAATTCCTTTGGGCCTAGAAAGTTCTGTTTTCTGAACTTCTTTGTGTACTGGCTGAAATGTTCATACAATCGTATAGAGTTTTACACATTTAATGGAGCTATGTCATATTTGTATGTTTACAGCACCATGAAGCATGTGATGAGTCCTTAATAATTGTTCATTGAGGAAACAATGCATGGGTGTTGTTCTTTTAATAGACTGTTCACACCTGTCATTACGTTTTTCTTTTTTTCCAGAGCACTGCTCAGCTCTGATTTATGGTGGTGTGGGGGGTTAAACCTGAGACTCGGGAGCCTCAGGCATAATAGTTTGTATAACTATTATGCTATCTACTCCCCCCTAACTGTCCCTTGAATACTTGCAGATCTTATTCTTTAATGTTTTAATATTTATTTATTCCCTTTTGTTTCCCTTGTTGCTTTATTATTGTTGTTATTATTGATGGTGTTGTTGTTGGACAGAACAGAGAGAAATGGAGAGAGGAGGGAAAGACAGAGAGGGGGAGAGAAAGATAGACACCTGCAGACCTGCTTCACCGCCTGTGAAGTGACGCCCCTGCAGGTGGGGAGCAGGGGGCTTGAACCAGGATCCTTACTCCAGTCCTTGTGCTAAGCACCACATGTGCTTAACCCACTGCGCTACCGCCCGACTCCCTATATTTGCAGATCTTTATCTGAACATCAGAATGATGGTGATGGTGGTGGTGGTGATGATGACATCAATGACAGTATCCACTAACACCTGGAGAGTAATTTCAATATGTCCTCCACTGCCCAAGGCATTGATATGAATTACTCTATTTAATCTTTAACACAATCTTATGTGATATATATGATTAATATTACGACTTTACAAGAGGAGAATAGTAGGCACTGAATGCTGATGATTAAAAGCCAATTTCTATTCAGTGTAACTCTTTTCATGATGATTGCATATTGATTGATTTGTATTTCTAAAAACTTTAGGCCTTCATGTCTTTAGGTTTGAATATTCTGTTTTTCTTCCTTTATGCTCTTGAATGAACTTGGAGGCCTTGCTCATGAGTTATACCACTGAACCATCTCCACAGCTTTATTTTTATTTTATGTTCTTCAGAGGAAAGAAGAGGCACTAACATATTTTTCAATCACCATTAGTTTTCTTGATGCTATGCTTGGTGTTCCTACACGGTTGCCAACAATTCAATCAAAAGCCTCATGGGTGGTACAGTGTATATTTTACCCACTAACCCATCTTCAGGTCTTTAAATATCTTTTATTTTTGAAGCACTCATCTCTCATACATGCAGTGTTTTTCTTTTCATGTGAAAGAAGGCAGGGCATTTAAAAATATATTCATAATATATAAGTCAGGATTATCTGACTTCAATTCGTTGCTAGCTAACTATAATCAACTATCAGCTCTATGGGCAGGGACATTTTATTATATTATCATTTTTGCCTTCCTCTGAATCCTCCCACATACCCCTGCCTCCAGCTAGAAGACATATGTGTCTGGTAGGGAAATTTAAGGGAAAAGCCTCAGCAAGTATGACTTGGTGCCTTCCATTTCATTTTTCACCATCTAGAGCCTGCAGAAAGCACACGTTTTGCTCGATTCTCCTAGATGATGAACTGAGGGAGATTCTGTAATGGCAGACCAGCTCGTGACTGGGAGGAAATAGCTGTCAAATTTGAAGTTTATTATTAAGTAAGTGACACCCTGTCCCCATACCCACATCAACATTTCAACAGCTCTCTGAGGAATGAAACTGACATTTTGGTCACAGCTAGCCTGCCTCCTTATCTGGCTCTCAGGGGTTCTGAAATCAGTCATGGAACACTGGTATTACTTTCTGGGCCTTCTAAAAACTGCAACATGTATTATCTGATACAGATAATCTAAAAAGGAGTATGCAATAAGATTGAATGCTTATTATCATTTTGTTCTATTTTAAGCTGCATGACTTAAACTTCTTCTTATTTTTATTATGTTAAACTATTCACTTAATAAGACAGAAAGAAATTTAGAGGGAAGAGAGATAGAGATGGAGAGAGACAGAGAGACACCGGAACCCCTACTTCACCACTCATGAAACTTTCCCCCTGTAGATGGGAACCAGGGGTTTGAACCTGGGTCCTTGAGCACTGTAATGTGTGCTCTTAACCAGGCAAGCCACCACCCAGCCCTGTTTATTTTTATTTTTTCATTTAATTATGATCCACAAAAACAATGGATAAGAGGCATACAATTCCACATAATTCTCACCACCAGAGCTCTGTATCCCATCCACATCCACTGGATGTGTTCCTATACTTTATTCATTTGGAAGTATGGACCCAGGGTCATTCATGATGGGGTGGAGAAGATGGGAGTTCTGGCTTCTGTAATTGTTTCTTCTTGAACATGGATGCTGGGAGGTTAATCCATCTCACCAACTTATTTCTATCTTTCCCTAGTGGGGCAGGAAAATGTGATGATCTCACCTATTGGTAAGGTCATCTGCCCAGGAAAGTCAGGTTGGTGTCATGGTAGCATCTGCAGCTTGGTGTCTGAAAAACACTAAGATATAAAGCAGAACAAATTATTTAATAATAAGGAACCTAAATGTGAACATAGAGCAGATGAAATGTGGGGTCTCCGTTTTGGAAAAAGCTAGTAGGTCTATTTTAGGTCTATTCCAAGGGGCCCGTGACTTTACCAATTTTTGCCCGAGCCCAACAGTTAACATGAAGATGCTTAAGGATTTTGTCTGAGAAGACAGTGTCAGAGTTGGAAATAGTTCTAGAAAGCTGAATCAGGGGAGAGAGTAGCTTCTAAATATGGGGAATGTATATATACCTTTAACTATAAATCCCATCTATTTGATCTGGGGCCCATATTCAGCACAGGAGCCTGTGTAGCCTCTGGAAACAGAAATTCACATGTTTATACCAAGGACAAAGCTTTAATTCTCTACTGGACATACGATTGTGCTGAGGAGTAATTGTATTAACATGTGTACCCTCAGAAAGAAGTTATATCACAGAATCAATTAAATCAACCGTTTTCTTAAAAATTGATAGTTAGAGAAGGAAATAACTTGAATTCCCTGGGAATGTGCCCATACTGTCTCCGCCACTTCATTCTTTTCCAGGAAGATTGCATATTCTGCTAACTAAAAGATTATAAAAATCAAACCCCTTCTATAGCCATGTAAAATGACAAGCCATGCACAAAAAAGGGGAAAAAAAAAGTAAGGAAAATATAAAACTCTTCACAAATGAGAGAATGATGTTAATCTTATATGTTTTCACATTACAAAATCCCACATACTCTATGATATGTTATGTAGTATAAAATTAGGCTGTGTCATCCATGCATATCTCTGTATTTGAAGGGGATATTTTAATTTGTTTTTACAAAGAATGATAATCCCTATTTCTTTCATTTATATGAGACATTAGCAGAATTTACCAATGTTATGTTTGGGAATTCTGTTAACATTTTAAGCCCCAAACTGGCAAGAACAAAGAATCACTTTGCTAACTAATGTATTAAATATGTTGTCTATTTATATAGTAATTGTTTGGTGGAAAAATTCATCCCTTTTGTTCCTTCTTATCTTTTCTTCCCTCTTGTCCATGCAGTGTATTTATGAGTTATGCATGTGAACGTAATTAAAAGTAACAATTGGTGAATTGTACTCCGTGGACATTGTTCCATGTTTTCAGTCTTATTTAAACTGAACCAAATTTATGCAAAGAGAAGCACTTATAATTCAATTCATAGCCATCCTTCCTGGGAAGGTTTCCTTTATAAAAAACGTATTGCTTGCTAGAGGCTGTTTTTCTGACCAAAAGCAATGCATAGTATCTTTCAAAACAAATGAATAAATAAACTCATAGACAATTGAACCATGGTCCCCCCTCTCCTTACTATAAGGGGAGGTTTCCTATGACTATCTTTCCCCTCCACAGCTCAGCAAGCCCACACAGGTTGTAGGATTGTTAAGAATCAGCCCATCTGGGAGTCAGGTGGTAGCACAGCGGGTTAAGTGCACATGGCACGAAACTCAAGGACCGGCATAAGGATCCCGGTTCAAGCTCCCAGCTTCCCACCTGCAGGGGAGTCACTTCACAGGCGGTGAAGCAGGTCTGCAGGTGTCTATCTTTCTCTCCCCCTCTCTGTCTTCCCCTCCTCTCTCCATTTCTCTCTGTCCTATCTAACAATGGCATCAATCACAACAACAATAATAACTACTACAACAATAAAAAACAACAAGGACAACAAGAGGGGAAATAAATATAAAAAATGATTTAAAAAAAAAGTATCAGCTCATCTGGTGGTTCTATTTGCAAACTGGAAACAGACACACTATGGCAAAGGCCTGCTGGAAACCCCCTCCTTGAATTGTCTCCTTTGATTACTTGAAGGGGCTGCCATCATAATGCTTTATCTTCTTTGTTTGTTTATATTTAGAGTAGAAGAACCTTGGAAAAAAAAACAGCAGAGATACTTAGATAATTGTTAACTCACAGGAACATGTCGCCTGTATGAGAGAGAGAAAAAAAAAAACTATAGTAAATATCAACCCAGTGCCAAGTTTTTAGTTTTTTTTTTTTTTTTGGTCTGTAATCACATTTCTCTCTCTTTTTAAAATTATTTATTTGCTCATTTATGATTGGATAGAGATAGAGAGAAATCGAGAGGATAAGGGAGAGAGGGAGAGAGACAGAGAGACACCTGCAGCCCTGCTTCACCACTTATAAAGCTTTCCCCCTGCAGGTGGGGGACCAGGAGCTTGAATCCAGGTCCTTGTGCACTGTAATGTGTGTGTTTAACCAGGTGTATCACTGCCTGGCCCCGATCATTAAGTTTCTCAAAGCAGTCTTTTTTTGGAGTGTTATTTATATTAAGTGATTCTACTTTTTAAGGCAGACTCTGAGTCCTCATTTTGGGGGGGGGGGGTGACATTTGCACACTTACTGAGATTGCTTCACACTCTGTCATCTATTAAAGCTCAATATTCTCCAGAGAACCTGCCCCTGATTTCACCAGCACATACCTGAATAGCTTTATTTATTTATTTATTTTTGTCTTGACCTAGGTCACCCATAGCAATTTCTTTCTCTGCACTTATTATTTTCCCGAAACAAAAAGCCCTTCTGTAAAGATAGCCCACAATGAATTTGTAGTAAGGAACGGGACTGTTTCCTTTCATTGTCCACAGTCATTTCTGACTCTAAGTCCATTTCCCCACAATACGACAATATCAGGGGATGGATAGACCCGAAGAAACTTCAGCTTTTCTCTGAGACTTCGGGAAGGATGCAGTGTACAATCTCTGCAGACCGGCCTGCATGAAAACAAACAAAAAAAAATGCAGTCTGGTATTCTCTCCTCTTCCTGCCTTTGCTTTGCTCCTCTCTCCTAATATGAAAAATGTCGTCTTTAAAAGCTTTG